>NC_048233.1:68193872-68288634 GCF_002007445.2 Ailuropoda melanoleuca | reverse complement strand
CCCCTGCTTGTGTTCCCTCTCTCGCTGGCTGTCTCTGTCAAATAAGTAAATAAAATCTTAAAAAAAAAAAATGGTGCAAGGGAGACAAAAGCCCACTGCTGTAAACATGTGATGCATACTTAGGACAGATGACCTAGGAGGGAGGGCCGTGCTGAACAAAATCCTGAAGAGCAATATTTCTAACTCAAACCTGTCCAGTGAACCTAAAATTTCCACCGAAGCCAAGAAAGGCAACTTCAATAAACAGGCTGTTGGTGTCTTATTCTAGAATTAGTGACATTTCTTCAAGGATTGCTTCCTCAAAAGTTCTAGACGCTATAACAAATAAGTGACCTGAAACATTACTGAAATTTTTAATGAAATCTTCATTTGAAGTTGTGACAAAGTGCAACTTTGCGGTATAACTTGAAAATATTAAGTTTTTGTTTTTGTTTTTAACTTTTGAAATTGTGAGACTTTAGTGTTAGAAGGAATTTAGAAACAATGAGAGTTTCCATGCAAGGTTCTTGTCAGTATCAGAAAATCCAGCTGTTAACTTGAGTTCATTTCTGTTTCCTTCTTTATTTCTTATCAGGACTATAAACTCACAGTTTAGATGGCCTCTGTTCCTGAGACACTCTGTAAAGGTAGTTTCTTCTCTTAAGAATTCTACTGAAATTTCTGATTAGTGATATTTATTAAAGCTTCTTAAATCTCCTTATAAATTTGAAAAAAAAGCCAAATTGAGGCTTATTTAGAAAAAAAATTACATTTATAATGCATAATCAGGATGAAATAAAACCTGTAATTTTCCATTAGGATTTTTTAAATGGATGAATAGGATAAATACGGTTTCTATTTTGTTTATTTTTTTTTAAAGATTTTATTTATTTATGTGACAGAGAGACAGCCAGCGAGAGAGGGAACACAGCAGGGGAGTGGGAGAGGAAGAAGCAGGCTCCTAGCGGAGGAGCCTGTTGTGGGGCTCAATCCCAGAATGCTGGGATCACGCCCTGAGCCGAAGGCAGATGCTTAACAACTGTGCTACCCAGGGGCCCCCTAAATATGGTTTTTAATATTTCCCCTGAAATTTTGCTAGTGTCTATTTTGTGTCCTGGACTCGGACTTTATTGAAAAGGTTGACCTACTTCTTTATCTTAGTCTATCAAGTTACTCCCAATTACAGTGAGACAAGAATTCATTGCTTGGAGTATAAATGGTAGAAGATTAGGGAAGGAACATTTAGGACCACACAAAAAGAGTCTTAAAAATATTTCCGTAATTCTACCCAGAGATTTATATTCAGAAATTCATAGTAAAAAATAAAAAACTCCCCCTTAAAGATTATGAATATACTCACCTTTCCATTTATTTATAATAAAGGAAACTTAAATGATTTAAACATAAATTCACCAAAATGTCTATAAAAACTTACAAATAATAAAACCTTCATCCACTCAATGGACTGTTACGAATTATAAATTCATTATCTAATATAAAAAAACTTTAATGATACATGATAAACTGAGTGAAAAAGAAACACATACTTTACTATTTCTTCTATATCAAAAAAGGAAATAGGGACACCTGAGTGGCTACACCTATTATTCCTATTATTCCTTTTCTTTCCTCTGAGAAATTATTACAGATAATTTTACTTAAGTTAATAAAATACTTCTCTGTATTTTTAGAATTTTCTATACACAGGATCTCTAAAATTAGGAAATTTTTCTGAGGGTTTACAAAAATCAAAATTCTCTTAAAACAGAACTTTAAAATAATTGCCTTATCCTGATACTCCACTATACTAAACATTAGGTTTAGTGTGGGACATTACACTCCCTAGTGAAAATTCAGACTTCCCTATTCACTTGACATCAAGCATCACTTTTTCTGACTCTCCTTCCACCATACACTTTTACCTCACACCTGCCACTCTTGGCATATGCCTCATCCCAGAATGATGGTGTGTGTGATTCCTTTCACTCTCTGATTGCTTATTTCCAATATTTTATCTATTACTCTTGGTATTTCCTAAATTTTTGCATAAATTTCCTTTATTCTCAAGAAAATATTTACTTTTATTTGAGCTGGTTAGCCTAGAACTGACTTTACTTTCTTTGCTAGCCCATCTCAAACCACGTAATGCCTACCACAATAAAATAATCAGGTAGGATCCTGGTTTAAAATCACCATTTGGTCAGTGCCCATGGATAGTTTTGCAGGTCTGTCTGTAAAACTTGGAGGCAAACACAAGAATAAAAAGTTTACCTAAGAACCAATACCTAAATATTTAAGTACTATATACATTAAACAAATTGACTTCATAACAACATGGGAAGTCAGCATTCAAATTCTGAATCCTTGGACACTTGAGGGTGTGAAGCTGGAGTCTGACAGTACAGGGAGGGGTGGCCCCTAGCCTGTCTGGGGCAACAAAAGCGTTACTGCCCCCCTCCCCCCACAAATGTTTCCAATAGGCTGGACTTAGGGTTTTCTTGTGTGCAATGCAGTACTCTGGGCAAAGGCGGACCCCAGACTTGGAAGTGTACGTGGTGCCATGTGGTAGGGAATTCCAGACCTGAAGGATCAGAGCCCAGGCTAGCTGGACACACACAAGGTAGATATGCACACTAGGTTCCCACCGCTCCATGGCTCTCTGGACTCCTTGACTTCTCCGTGGAAAGCAACTAAAGAATAACCTAAGGAAGGATAGAAGTCCCTGAAAGGGCAAGGGCTCCTCCTACAGGTGGTACTAAGTCTGTTCTTTTTTTTCTTTTTTTTTTTTCTTAAATAATGCAAGAAAATGTATTCAGAGGTTAAACAAATTTCCTAATTGGAGGACACTCTAACACTTCCAAGTCATAATTTAACATTTATTAATAGCCAGATGATAAATTCTATGAAGTACAAGTGTCAAACCATTTTTGATTGTTTATTATTCATGATGTTTTTCAAAAGAGCTGATTTACTCATAGATAGTCAGTGATGTGGTTAATAGAAAAATATTTTACATGAAGTTTGAGGGGAAATTACAATTCTATTTGTTGTCTAATCACTTCTATTTTATCTTAGAAAAAAATTGATTCTAGTATGCAAAAGCCAGAAACGTGGTCTAGCATGCTTTATACTGAAAAATATGATTTGGGGTAGTGTTGTCATCCTGTAACCAACAGCCTTTTCATTTGTTTATATTTAAATTTCTCAGTGGAGTCACTTATAAAACAGCTTTGCTAAGGTTTGTTGTAAAAAACTAGAATAACAAGGAACCTACATTTATTCCAAGGAACTAGAAGACCAAGGGTACAGAAGTATAAAAAGTGGGGTGCCTGGGTGGCACAGCCGTTAAGCGTCTGCCTTCGGCTCAGGGCGTGATCCTGGAGTTATGGGATCGAGCCCCACATCAGGCTCTTCTGCTATGAGCCTGCTTCTTCCTCTCCCACTCCCCCTGCTTGTGTTCCCTCTCTCGCTGGCTGTCTCTATCTCTGTCAAATGAATAAATAAATAAAATCTTTAAAAAAAAATAAAAAGTGAAGGCAGCTTGAATTTATATGTTTATTATGAATATATTTTATGTGTATGTGTATATATATATATAAAGTCTAGCACCTTTGAACTGTGTGCTTCTGATCAGTTAATGGGATATATGTGTGTGGTCTGATAAGATGGTCTGATAAGCTTTATTCTAATATATGGGCTGAGACAAAGAAAACCCAGCAAAAACATTTCTGGTCTGACTATAGACAATTCTTAACTGGTCAAGGGTATTCTATTTGTCCTTTAGATTTCATTCTAATTGGCTGTGGGCAATGGGGTTTTCGGGAGGGTTTTTAGCTCACCAAAATTATCATTCTACATACTTCCTGTGGCTGTCTAGGTTTTTACATGCAAGAAACAGGAAATGAACTATCTTAAGAATGAAAGATATTTAATATCAACAGCCCACTTAATCCAACAGAGTATAGACAATCTACTTGGGAAATGAGCACGAACTAAACCAGTTCTAATGCAGATTCAAAGGTTAGGAAATGTAAGGACAGCTTCTCAGAACACTGTGGCCATGATGCCACGTGCAAGGCATTTCTGAATACCTCTGTCACTCAAGAAATCAAATCCTTTATCTTTGTGTCACTTGTTCCATAACAAAGTCTAAGAATCATTTGGGTATTTGAATTTTGGCCTTGTGTTGCCAGAAGGCAGACAATGGGCGAAGCTTTCTCCTTCATGCCTGAGGAAGGAGTGATATCACTGTGTCCCCTTAGTATCACATTTAATGGAATGTCCTCCATTTAAGAAGGGCAGTTCAATGATGGATAGCCCCAAATCACAGTCTGCTACTTGTTTGCTCTCATGAGTCATCTAGGTCAAACTATCCCGTATATATTTCCCTTTACCCTTCTTTAAGCCCAGATTTATAGGTCCAGTTCCCTGCAAGACATCTCTAGCTAGTTTATTTCCTATTCCCCAGTTGTATTACATATTTGTCTTGTAACTCAAATTTTGTCCAAATGAACTGAGATTTTACTTTACTTTTGGTATTTTTGGTCATATTCTATGCATTCATAAATCTAGTAGAATATAATCAAAGGAAATAGATGTCACATTACGTTCATTAAATAAATTAAAATTTAGTAAAAAAGTGAAAACTGTGGAGTGATTGAAGCCTGCCAATAAACCTAAATTCTGTTTTGTGTCCTTTCCCTTCTTATTTCCATTTAAATGAGTGGTTATGTGGACTAAGAAAATAATCACATAAATCTCCATGTTAACATGATTATATATGTACACACACACAAATATATACAGATATGCTTTATGTTAAAGAGAATTACATTTTCAAAATTATCATTTACATTTTTGTTTCTAACACCAGATAGTACGAGTGAAGAGGTAGGTCAGACTCTGCACTCATTCCAGCATCTGGAAAAAATAATAAATCTTAAAATTGTTTTTGAGTAAAGAGAACCAACAACAGAATTCTGGCCAATGGCTCATTGCCTTAAACCAAGATAGAATAACCTGCCATTAGATATTGTTTTCAGCTATGTATCAGTTTAACTATGAACTACATTCCTGTGATAGGGGAAATCTGAGCTTTTAGGCTTTCAGTAACTTGAGACATTTCATCTAGTTTTCTATTCCATATTACCTTCTTAGAAGTATTATTTGCTTTCATCACTACAGGAATAGCTATTAAACGAATCACCTTCCTGACCCCAAGTTTTAAACCACAGATGTTAGGTTTTCCCAGGTGAAGTCCTTGGTATGGTTGGGAAAACTCTCTGGCTATCCCAGGAGATACTCAGTGTTTGTCCTCCTTCACCACACAGAATATACACAGCCCTAAAATCATACTACATTTTATTTAAACTTGTGTTTCTTCATACAGAGAACATTATGCTGGAATTATTGGGGAAAATCTCCAGTCTCTAGGTGTATAAAATATAAGCAGGAGATAAAATGTACCATAATGTGTTTAATAGACCTATTATGAGGAAATGAACAAAAAATATACTTCCTTACTATATAAATGACAACATGCTTTAGCTCTGGCCAACTGCACAGATCCTGTCTATTAAATGTTAAGTCTCCACATCCTAAAAGATATATCTGTCTATCAGAGGATAAAGCTACACTAATCTCCCCTGTAGGGTTGGAAATGAAATTGAAAGTGTGTTCTAGGGGAATTTGCCCTATTGGTTTAGAGCATAGATTTCATAAAGCCCTTTTGCTGCCAAGTAGGATTGATTATTTTTCAAATGCGGAAGATAAGATAGGCATAAAACTATTCTTCCCCTTTCTCTACCACAAGAATCTAGGGTATTTATAAGATTATATTTTTCAGTGTCTAAAACGTCTAGTTCATATGAATTGTAGATCATTTGTCTTATGAGTAAGAACTTCAAATTTTTTTCTAAACATATTTGTATCAGTTTTTAAAATTCTAGGGAGTTACTTAGGGGCAATCACTTTATGGTAAAAATATACCATTTTTATGTATTTAATTCTGTCAGTGACAAAAACAAATACTTTACAGGCATGTCATGAAGGATTTAGAATTCGGCTATACTGTAAGAGACAAGTAGGGATCTATTTGCAATTTTTTCTGAACTTTTACATGCTGATTTGGTAAAGGTAAATTAAACTATTTTAATAAATTGGCACTCTTATTTGTTCTGTTTTCTACTCTTCATCATAACATTGTACTGTAAACTTGGAGCACTGATTACCAAGATTAACTTTACTTGAGATTTTATTAGACATACTGCAATTGGTACCTGAAAACTTAATCAAATCCAAAGCATGTTTAAAGTACAAATACATTATTTCTAACGTGTGTTTTTCTTTTAATTCATATTACTCCATTTCCTTGAATAAGATAAAAAAATCAGTTTCTTAACAGATACCCTAAGTGTATATAGGAAATATCAGTGACCTTAATGGTGTTTGATCTTTATTCTAATCCCTATGTATAAGTGGTTCTAAGTGGTTTTTATTCATTTTTACCCACTAACTAGCTCAACTTTTTGATGACCAAACAGCACTTCCTGGGATAAGGGATATACCTATTTATGTCATTATAAAACATTTCATATATACCATTTGGAATTTATACAATGGGGGAAAATATATAAACAGATTTTAAAACTGGATTAAGTGTGATTATGTCCTAAATATAGCCAGCTGGGTTGAGGCTATTGGAAGACACTCCTAGCATTTTAATAACAGGAGATATCCTGTTATGCTGGAAATTAGTTAATTGATGTAAAATTATAAGTAATTAGAGTTAGCATTTTTTACCCTCTGAAAATTAAAAAACAAACAGCAATTGGTTAATAGAAAGAAATAATATAATTGAAAAACATTTTAAATGCCATAAATACAAATGCTATAAGGTTCCATGGGTAGAGATATCCTAAAGGGCATTTGAATATGGAATTAGACCAATATGAGAAAAAAATAAATGCTGATAAATCCCTGGCCTTGCAGTAGCTATTTGTGTCAGCATAGTAGGTTGCCAATACCACTGGCTGGACATAGTTTCTAGGACATTCACCCTAGGTTTAAAGACACTGGTATTAGAGAAAGGATTCTGACTAAGTGGACATGATTAGAAATGAAGAGGTAAAAACTTCATAGGTCTTTTGTCTTCGATTTTTCTATTGACTGTCTAAACAACATCTCAGTTCACTGGATCAACCATATCTAAAATTGCTTTTCCAGAATTTATTTACCATAAAGGATTACCATCTCAAACCATCTGTCTTAATTTCTTATATTAAGAATATTATAAATCAGCAAGTTACATAATATATACACACATTTATACATAGATATCTATATATACATAAATTAGATAGATAGATGATAGATAGATAGATAGATGATAGATAGATAATATCAGGGGACAAAAGATAGGATATAGGAGTGATGCTATTCAGAGCCATCTTTAAGATAAATTGAGAAACCTGAATTTTAATGTTCCACAGTAATTAACCATGAGGTGGTCACTTACAAAGACACCTGCCCTAAGAGACATTTTTCAAAGTCAAAAGCAAGCTCATTTTTCAGCGACCTAGGCTTTTTTCATTATCCTGCCATATATACAGTGCTATCTATATTCATGATATTCTGAAAAAAATTCTGAATAATGTTGACATTTGAAATAAATTGTATAACATAGGAAAGGGATAGTTGTAACAATATTCATATTCTTAGGAATAATATTTATTAAGTAGTTTAGTATTAAATACTAAATGTATACAGTATTTGATTAGGAGACATATCTGTGCTCTTAAAAATAAGCAGTGAGAAAATGTGGCTGCAGTCATATTTAACTTAATTGCTTATATCAACAACCAGCGCACATTAAAATTTTTTTCCTGAAGGTAAGATATTAAATCCTCAAAAATGTTCCTAAATATAAGGAATTGATATAATTATTGTAAATGCTGGAAGAATTAAAAATAAATTATGTCTATTATTTTAAAGTCCAACTTTCAAATGGACATTAACATTGATTTGAAGAGTGTGAGAGTGAGGACAAAGAAAGTAATATGCATGAACTTGGCCAGATAGAATATTTAAATCTTATGAAGGAAATTTTGATAAAGACAAAGTTAGGTGCCTTACAGTGGCTTCTTTCCTTTAAGAAGCATTATTAATAGAAACTTATCACCAATTTTTTAAAAAAATCCAGTAAGACATCATTTTTAGACTTTTCTCATACCTTTCATCTCAGAACACTTGACATGCATTATTCCCTTCTCTTTCTGTTCTCTTTACTCTTTATTATTCTTTTTTTCATTTTATCGACTTGGCTAAACAATGCCATATATCCTTAATCCTGCCTGTACATAATTTACTTATAGAAATTTCCTTTTCAATTTTAATTTCTAGCTAATAGAAGACATATGTCACAATATAAAAATAGTTCATTATCCATTTCTATGCAATTATGTTCTTTGTGGCCAGAGGAATATTTTTTTTTAATTTTTCTACCCTTTTTAATCCAACTATGTCCTCTATTAGAAACAGAAGCATACAAAAATTCTTAATGATTTTGGGTTCCAAATTTATTGGTTCAATTTTGGAAGCACAGAACTACGGTTCTAAACTCTATCATTTACAGTAATATTAAGGCCACTAGACTTTAATTAAATGACCTTGCCAAGAACTCTATCTTCTATAATACTTTAAATCATGAAATTTTTCTGATGCCTGATTCATGCCAGTGTTCATAGCCTCTCAGATGAAGTTAGGGTATGAAGACATTAATGCGAATAATTTAAATTTAAATTTAATTAATTATTAGCAGTATTTCTTCAGTGAAACCTCTCAAGTAAATCTGGATTTCAGAGATCATATATAGAAGTCTTTTCAGGAATCCTTAAGGAGAAATGGAAATTTCATGAATGTGTAAGTGGATTAGTCTACTCACAGTGTGCTAATAGAACAATATAGATCTGGAAGGAGGGACCTGTGTTTAGGCTTATCCTGATGAAAGATTTTCTCATCACTGCCTCAAACTCATGGATGCCACTGATTATTTTTATGCATGATGATAGATTAGTGTCATTCCTGATCCATCAGAGCATCTACACTCTAATTTTGGTTTGACCTACTATGTGGCTTTTGCAACCCATGTAGTTTTTTACTTATCTTTAATAGGAGAGGGTCCCAACAAATAATGATTTTTTTTTCCAGAGAAGTTTTAAAATGTAAATTCTAAATTGTCTATTTCTTCTATTTCTTTGATTAGAAAAGTCACGTTAATAAAATCATTTGTGAAAGAAAATCCAAATATTAGGACAATAGCCTACATTTCCCATGACTATCTATTAATCTCTCATACACATATACGCACACATCATCCTGCATTCAGGTCCAGAAAAATCAAATGAAGACAAAGGGAGAAAATGTTTCTATATGCCAAGATCCATTCTAAGCTCAAGTCATCCTTGAGAATTGTTGAATATAAGTCTACTAGAATGTAATCTCAGTGAATACTACTTATTGTTTTGCTTGTTGTGGAATCCCTACTACAAAGAAAGGACTTATGACCTCACAGATGCTTGATAAATATTGACCTAATGAATAACAATGAACATGTAATTCTCCTATAATGTGACTGGAATTTTGATTATTTAAATCATACATAACTATGGTATATACTGGGGCACCCAGGTGGCTCAGTCAGTTAAGTGTCTGCCTTTGGCCCAGGTCATAATCTTGGAGTCCTGGGATCTAGCCCTGCGTCGGACCCCCTGCTCAGCGAGGAGTCTGATTCTCTCTGTCCCCACCCCCCCCACCTGCTTGTGCTCCTGCTCTCTCTCTCTCAAGTAAATAAATAAAATCTTCTAAAAAAATAACTATGATACATACTATAAGGTAGGTATGATCCTTATCCCAATTTAAACTCATACTATCATCACCCCCATGTTTTGCATTAGTAAAATGAGGCCTAGGAAGTAAGATCAATTTTCACAAGGTACAATGATCAGAAATTTAAAACACAAACAAACAAAAACACTGTAAGTTTATTTATATCTCCTGGGTCTTTTTAAGGACAATCACATTTTAGGACATATATGCAATTAGGTGTTTCTTGGAGAGGAAGATAAAGATTTTGAAAGCATAGAAATCTATAAAGAGGTTCATAGAAAAAAAAATAATTTTAAATGCTCATGGACATTTACCTTATTAATGGGAGATCCTGTAAGATGTGAGACTGATGTCACTATTTAGATGAACAGTTGGAAGTTATGGGTAGTAAACTCAGATTTCAATATAAGGAAACCCTATCTACAAAATCAGAGCTGCTTAAAAACTAAAAATGACTGGTTAGTGAGGCTAAGGGATTCACTGTCACTGAAGATACTCAAGCAGTCTGGAGGTTTTAGAGAAAAACTGAATCAGCACAAGAGGTGGACCAATTATCACCTTCCCTTCCTGTATTTCTGATGCACACATTCTAGAGTTTCAATTCTCTTAACAAATTTAAAAGCTTATCTTACACAATATGCAAATTCATTCTAACTTAAGGCAAGTGTAGGTAAGTTGATTTTTCCAATAGAACATTTGGAAAAGGCTTTTCTAGTATTTTTAATGCTTTTGTGTTAGGATAGAGAAACCAGTGATTATTCTACTCAAACCTGTAGTCTCTGAAGGTTACAAAAATGTGTCAAGTCTCTTGAGACTGAAGCATGAATCTCTGTGTAGCATTCCCACATCAACAACCAAATGAAAAGCTGCTACTGAAGGCATAATTTCCAATTTTTCTCAGTTTTCCCACATGTATGTGCCAATGCATAGGAAAAATACAAGGGTATTACATCTCAAAACATATAGCTAATTGTAATTGTGAAAAACTTGATGTAATATAAGCCCTGAAAGTTTGTATTTTCTTGTAATGCAGATGCCTGACCTAAGCTTTGATTGTTGAGACATCCATTTCAAGACAGGTATCTCAAATAAGTACATTGTCAGCCACAGCCATAGGAGTAGATAAAAACCCCCTACCCCACCAGCCTCCCCCCTCCAGGTTCCTTTGTTTTCAGCAATCTTGGTTGAGTTCCATACCTGATCATTTGGGCCACCTGTTTCTCCCCACACTTTAGATTCCCATTCATATGTTTCAAATTCACCAATAAAGTGAATCTGCAAAACCCTAGGCCCCCACCTTTGACCCCAATAAAAATCAGAAAGCCAGGACCATACTCTTTTTCTCTAGTGGAGACCTTACTGTGTATGGCCCCAGGTGTGCCATGTGCTTCTAGGACCAGTGGGTTTGTTTTTCAAAAGTTTCATCACAGTTTTTGCTGAGGATGTATTGCAATCTTAAGAACCGCAAAGGCTGGTCTAGCCATACCATTGGTTATTGCTAGCCTGAGTCTGGCACAAAACACTTGACATTGCTCTGCATATCACAAATTAAAATGAGTCTCAGCTCCATAGGGACATACCACAGTACGTGACGTTCACAACTTAATTTAACTGCTAATTAATGACTTTAGAACAAATCTGTGTCTGAATAAAAAAGCAACCACTAGAGCTGGCAACTCTCAAGGACATCTAATATAGAAATAAGTTGTATCATCTGAGGATATGTTCCTATTTTGGTATTTGCTGATTCATCAATAAGGTCCTCTAATTTTGGATAATCATACTGGCTTTTTATTGTAGTTAGAATACCATTTTTATGCTAAAAATTAATTTAGACTTCCAGTTTCTGGTTTCACATGCAAGGAGCTTGGAAGTTGCCACTCTGCCCTAACTATAAATAAAAAGCTAAACAGACTGAACAATCAACAACTCTTCTTAGATCCATAAGAGAGGGAAAGACTTAGGAAGAACCACTGCCCCCAAGATGCAAAAGACAGACAGGACACAGAATCATGGCTTACCAAAGCAGAGACTCACAAGCAGAAATGACCACAGGACCCAGCACCAGGGTAGAAAACCTGATAAGTAATTGACAAACTGCTGAAGGTCCAGTGTAAATAAGTCCAAGTGTTAAAAACTACAAGGGGACCCAATAATAATAGGGAAGCCCCCACAGTCCTGTGAGACTTACCTTCAAAAGCTCAACCAGGTTCCCACATAAATACTGAAGGAAAATTTCCTTGGGCTTCCAGTAGGGAGACAAGGGAAGGAAGCGTCTTGAAATATGCTAGAGCATGCTTTCCTTCTTAACAAGGCCTGCCCTCAAGGGAAACTAATTAACTAAAGTCTAACCTGCTAGAGCCTTATCAGAACTTACCTGACCTGGGGGAAGGGAATTAACAAATTCTAGCTGGCCCTGGTGTTCCAGTTGGGAGAAGGAAAACATCTAACTCCAGCTCATTCTAGCTATCCTGTCCCATCTAAAGATGGAGGGCAAAACAACAATAGAAACAACAACAACTGAGAAACTCATGAAGTACACAGTCCAGAGGCACAGACACACTCAAAAACTGAGGCCCAGTCATAGGAGTAAAGAATGCTTCCTTCTCCACCCCACCCCACCCCCACATTTCACCACCTGATTACTAAAGGCTTATTTATAACAGTTCCTTTTCCCTAGTACATCATATCTGGCTGTCAAGAAAAGATTGTAAGGCATATCCAAAAGGCAAACAAAACAAAAATCTCATGATTGGAAGGGATAGAGCAAGCACTAGAACAAGATATAGCAGTAAAGTTGGAATTATCAGACTTGGGGTTTAAAACAACTATGATTAATATGCTAATGTCCCTAATGGAAAAAGTAGCCAAATGGGCAATGTAAGCAGAGACATAAGATTTGTAAGAAAGAACTAGTAAGTAATGCTAGAAATGAAAAACACAGAAATGAAGAATGTCTTTGAAGGTCATTAGTAGACTGGACACAGCTGAGGAAAGAATCTCTGAGCTAGAGCATACATCAACAGAATCCTCAAAACCTGAAAAGCAAAGAGAACAAAGACAAAAAACAAAAACAAAAAAACACCCCGAAAACAACATATTCAAACATTGTGGGGCAACTATAAAAGGCATAACATATACATAATGCGACTACCAGAAGCATAAGGAAAAGAAGTATTTCAAACAATAATGATTGAGAATTTTGCCAAATTAATGTCAGACACCCAGTCACAAATCCATGAAGTACAGAGAATACTGAGCAGGATAAATGGGGGAGGGGGATTAGGGGATAAGACATGTAGGCATAGGATTTTCAAACTACAGAAAATCAAAGATAAAGAAAAAAATCCTGAAAGAAGTCAAAGGAAAAATCACCTTACCAACAGAGGGATAAAGATAACAATTATATATGATTTCTCCTCAGAAACACAAGTGCAAGAACAGAGTGGAGTGAAATATTTAAATTATTGAGAGAAAAATGCCTACCAACCTGGAATTTGGTATCCGGAGATGTTACCCTGCAAAAGTGAAAGAGGAAATAAAGTTTCTCTCAGACCAACAAAAATTGAGGGAATCCAATGCCAGTAGACTTGGCTTGTAAGAAATGTTAAATTCTGAAAAGATAGAGGAAATAATATAGGTCAGAAACTTGGATCTATAAAAAGAAAGGAAGAGCATAAAAGCAAGAAGAAGTGAATAAAACCTTTTATTTGTATTCTTAACTGATGTAACAGATATCAGTTTGTTCAAAGTAATAATATCAACAATGGTTTTGATTTTGCATGCACACACATTTAATTTACTACGTACATAGAACCCTTTTCTACTTCAGCCTTCAAAGTTCTCATTTGAATATTTGCTTCTACCACCAAGATTTACACCTGCACCAGCTCTGCCCAGGCCCACACCCCAGGCTTCAAGGCTCACAACAGCCTGCCTACTCACAGTTTGCTGTCCATGGTGTGGGGGTTGGAAGACATGGGGGCCCACCCACACTTATCCCACTTGTATGTCACTGACTGCCAGCAATGGTTGGCTATGAGTCCTACTCTCAGGCACCATCCATTTTCAGGGCTAGTTGATTTGGCAGGCAAGTTGTTACACAGTCCTTAGTGAATTTCAACTTCCATGACCACCGTCCTAATAGGTTTTTGTCTAATAGCTTAATTTTGTTAATGATAGGGGTATTTCCTCAGTAAATTCAAACAGTTAATTTGAATATATTCAAATATATAATGAGTATATATTTATTATATTATATATTATATACAGATTTAGTAGGCACAAAATTTGAAGGACATAGTTCAACTCAACAACACCAATCACTGGATGTAATTAACATCTATAGACTATTTCATCCAACAGCAGCATAATATACATCCTTCCCAAAGTCACATGGAATATTCACCAATATAGACCATATTTTAGGCCATCAGACAAATCTTAAAAGAATTAGAAATCATACATACATTGTCTCAGGCCACAACAGAATTAAACTAAAAATCAATAACAGAATGATAACGAAATAATCCCAAAATATGTGGAGGCTAAATACACTTCTAAAAAAATGGACCAAAGAAGAAATCGGAAGAGAAATTTTAAAATATTTTTAACTAAATGAAAACGAACACACGATTTATTGAAATGTGTGGGATATAGCAGTGCTTGAGGGAAATTGAATGCACTGAATGCATATATTAGAAAAGAAGAAATATCCAAAAGTTGATAATCTAAGTTTCCATTGTGGAAAACTAGAAAAAGAGCAAAATAAATCCAAAGTAAGCAGTAGGAAAGAAATGAGAATAAGAAAAGAAATTGAAAACAGGAAATCAATAGATAAAATCAATGAAATCAAAAGCTGGGTCATTGACAAGATCAATAAATTCTATAAGTCCTTTGCCTGACTAATGAAGAGGGGGAAAAAAAAGGACACAAATTACTAATAACAGATATGAAAGAGCTAACATTACTATAGATCCCATTAACATTAGAAGAATAATAAAGATAAACTATGAACAACTTTATGCCCACGGATTTGACAACCTAGATGAAACAGACCAATTTCTTGAAAGACACAGTTTCCCAAAATTCACACAAGAATCAATCAATATGAAAAGGCATATATCAATTAAAGAAATTGAATCACTAATAACCTTATAAAACAGAAAGAACCAGGCCCAAATGTGTTCACTGATGAATTCTACAAATGTTTAAGAAATTATACCAATTCTCTGCTACCTCTTTCAGAGGACAGAAGCAGAGGAAACACTTACCAATTAATTCTATGAGGCCATTTCCCTAATACTAAAACAAGATAAGGACATTACCAGAAAACAAAACTATAGATCAATATCTCTCATGAATATGGATGAAAAACAAAAAAAAAAAAAATTACACACTGTGACCTTGTGAGATATATCCCAGATATATAAGACTGATTCAACATTCTAAAATCATTTACCATAATCTACCATATTATCAGGCTACAAAAGGAAAAACAAAATAAATGACCATTTCAATGGATACAGGAAAAGCATTTGACAAAATCCAATACCATTTATGATGAAAATTCTCAGTTAACCTGGAATAGAGGGGAATTTCTTCAACTTGATAATATAAACCAACAGAAAACTATAGTTACTATCATACTTAATAGTTAGAAACATGAAACGTCCTAAGATCTGCTACAAGGCAAGGATGTCCCCTCTATCACCCCTATTTAGTATTATATTGGACAGCCTAGCTAACATAGTAAGACAAAAAAAGGAAATAGAAGCTATAAAGATTGGAAAGGACAAAATAAACAGTTTTGTTTTTTGTTTTTTTTCTTTGTTGTAGATGATAGGATTGTCTGTATACAAAATCTGAAAGAATCAACAACAACAAAAAACCCTCCTGGAACTAATAAATGATTATAGCAGTTTTTCAGAATACAGTTGACCCTTGAGCAACATGGGTTTGAATTGTGCCAGTACACTTATATGTGGATTTTCTTCATTAAATACAATACAGTACTATACATGTTTTTTCCATTACTTATAATTTCTCTTAATAAGATACATGGAGAAATATTCAATGTTCATGGATAGACTCAATATTGTCAAGATGTCAGTTCTGCCCAACTTGATCTATGGATTCAATGCACTTCAATCAAAATATCAGCTAGTTACTTTATGGATACTGACAAACTGATTCTAAAGTTTGTATGGAGAGCCAAAAGACCCAGAGGCTAACACAGCATTAAAAGAAATTCAAAGACTGACGCTAATCCAACTTTAAGACTATAAACTACAGTAATCTAGATAGCATGGCATTGGAAAAATAATTTATGGAATCAATAGAGCCCAGATATAGATCCCCATAAATAAAGTTAGCTGATCTTTGAGCAAAGGTAACACAATGGATTAAATATTGTCCTTTCAACAAGTGGTGCTGGAAAAACTGTATATTCACATGAAAAAAAAATCTAGACAAGAGATCTTATACCCTTAAAAATTAACTCAAATTGGATCATAGATCTAAATGTGAAATGCAAAACTATAAAACTCCTAAAAAAAATAGCATAAGAAAAAATGACCTTGGATATTGTAGTGCCTTTTTAGAAACAACACCAAAGGTATATCTGTGAAATAAAAAATTGATAAGTTGAACCTCATTAAAATTAAAAACTTCTGGTCTGTGAAAGATAATGTCAAGAGAATGAGAAAACAAGCCCCAGACTAGGAAAAATAATTGCAAAGGACATCTAATAAATGACTGTTACCTAAAATATTCAAAGAACTCAAACTCAGAAGAAACAACCTAATTAAAAAATGAACCAGAGACCTTAATCAAAACCTCAATAAGATATACAGATGGCAAGTAAACATAAGAATATGTCAACAGAGAAATGTCAACTTAAAACAATGAGATACTGCCACTCACCTATTAGTACAAAATCCAAAACACTGATAACTCCAAACACTGACAAGCATGTGGAAAAACAAGAACTCTCATTCATTACTGGTAGGAATGCAAAAAGATAGTCACTATGGAAGACCACACCTTCAGTAGGTGAATGCATAAACAAACTGGTATATCCAGATAATGTTATATTATTTAGTTGTGAGGAAAAAAGAGCCACAAAAGAAAATGGAGGAACTTAAATACATATTTCTAAATGAAAGAAGCCAATCTGAAAAGTCTACTTATGATTCCAACTATAGGACATTTTGGAAAAGGTAAAACTATCAAGATGGCAAATAGGTCAGTAGTTGTTAGGGGTCAGGTAGGGGCAAGATGAATTGGTGGAAAGAGAATTTTTAGGGCAGTGAAAAACTATGATACCATAATGATAGATATATGTGCTTATATATGTCCAAACCCATATAATGTACAACACCAAGACTGAACTATAAGATAAACTATGGATTTTGGTGATAATGATGTGTAAATGTAGGTTCATCTGCAGCAAGTGTACAAACACTGGTGGTGGATGTTGATAATGGGGGAGGGTATGCAATGTAGAGTGAGGATGTACATGGGGAATCTCTGTACCTTCCCCTCAATTTTTATGTGAATCAAAATTGCTCTGAAAATGTGTCTTAAAAATCTCAAAAAGATTTAAAGGATTAACTCCAAAGTGTAAACTGGAACAAACTTTAAACATAAAGAATTATAGAAAATAACATTCAGAAAAAGACCTGGATAAAAATAAGTGTTTGCAGAAAGGATACTGATACATTATTTTTGGAATGGCATATAGTGATATAGAGATTCATAAGGCTCTTGATATGTTCTGCCTGTTTCCTATTTTGTAAATCTAAGTCAAATCATCACAAATATTTTTAAAAAATATATATTGATATATTACTAATGGCATTGAAAAATAAAGCCTAAATGTTCAATAATATTTTATAACTTAGAGCAATATTCTATTGGACGGAATATTATGTATTCTTCGACTCATTTATACTACAACAGCCAGGAAAGATATAAAAATGATAAGTAAAAGTAAATACAAGGTAGTGTACAGTATGAGTGGAATTTTAAATCTATAAATAGAATATCAAGATGTTAATAATTCACCTCTATGCATCAGATATTATCTACTATATTTCAAGCACTGTGTTACCATGATTATTTATCTTTTTGAATTTTCTGTTTTAATGAGAGGAAGGTAGGACTTAATGTCCAATATTGGGACAATGGAACTGGAATCATGAATATCACCTTTAGGCTATGGTCTTGAGATCCTGCTACAGAAGTTCCTTACTGCTAAAAAACCTGTTTATTCTCCTTTCCTCTGATGTATTATATAAGCTGTAGGTGTGTAAGATAATTGTTATTCTTAAACATTTCATAGAATTCACTTGTGAAATCTTTTGAACTTTGAGTTTTCTTTGTGGATATGTTTTGTACAAAAAAAGAAAAAAATAAATTTCTGTAATAGATAATGGAGTAGTTTTAGTTTTAGATTTTGTGTCAGTTTTATCAAGTTCTATTTTTCAAAGAATTTATCCACTTCAGTTTCAAATTTGTTGGAATACATATGTTCAAAATATTCTCCCATTATGTCTGTAGAATCTGTATTGTCTGCCATTTGATTTTTTTTTTTTTTTTTAGCATTCTAGCTAGGGGGATCACTTTTATTTTCCTTCTATATTCAAAGAACTAAATTTTGTCTTTTTTCATTTTCTCTATTTCTTTTTATTTTGTTAGCTTGTAGAGTTTCTGGATTCTGTTACATTACTCCAATGAGAATTTTGCTTTGTCTGTCAAGCGATAACAGCCTCAAATTGCAAACTCTGCCCTCTTGGGTGGAACCTGAAATCTCTGTATAATGTACCCTTAGCTGAGCTGTTTTGAGTCTAGATGCATGCATATTTCTGCATTCAGAATGTAAAGACAAAAATATTGCATTCTTTTTGATTGTGTCCTTTCAGAGATTCTACCCTCACTTTTCAGTAGCTGTGATTGCCCCAAAATCTAGCCTCTTGTTCGTTTTTTGTGCGTGTAATTAGAATTTCATAGGTTTTCTTTTTTTTATTGGAGTTTTAGCTTCCCCACACAGGGCTGACCATGGTCTTTCCTCAAATTAGAAGCTGTTAAAAAAACAAAAGTGAAGACACCCCACCCCATTACCCTTTTACTATATCAAATTGTCTCAAAAAATCTGTCCTTTAGGTAGTTGGTTCATCTGTTCTGCATTCTGTTCACAGTTTGTAATTGTTTCTCATGGAGAACTTAGTTGCTTATGAGGGAAACAGAATTTATACCTTTTTCTTCTTGGCATTTTCCCATCTTATTTTGGAGGACTTCCTTACTGTCTAGAGTAAAATATCCCAGGGCTGTCTTGTATTTTCCCCATCCCAGTTCAGGAGGAGGTCATTTTCCAAAAAGCCCTAAACATATTTATGGGAAAATGGTATTCACAAATCAAGACCTTGGTTCTAGAAATATTCATTGCTACTGAGTGTTATTGTACAAGAACATGTGTACATAAGAATAAATGCATGCTTATTTTATACTCATTTCTATTTTTAAAAATACTTTTTTTTCTTTTAGAGAGAAAGAGAGAGAATACAGGGGAGTTGGGGGGAGGGAACAGAAGAAGAGGGAGAGAGGGAATCCCAAACAGGCTCCACACCCAGTGCAGAGCCTGACATGGGGATCAATCTTATAACCCTGAGATCATGCTCTGAGAGGAAATCAAGAGTCAGACGCTCAACCAACTGAGCCACCCAGGTGTCCCTAAAAACACATTTTTGTACACACAGCAAATGCCACTGGGTTCATTCTCCAGAAGTGGCAATGCTTCTTCTCCATAACCTGTGTTCACTGGCTCCTACAAATGGAAAGTGTTTGGGTCAAAGGGAAAGGAAGTAAAAAGGAAGAAAAAATGAAAATTGAAGGGAAAATGAGGCAGGAGTCAAAAAGCAGTAGAAAGAAGGTGGCAGCAAGCTTTTCAGGGAGATTTCATTAAACCCAGATATTAAATAATTATTGCAAGCTAAATACTTTATTACATCCCACAATGATGATAACACACTGCCTGATAAAATGACATGAGGCCAAAGTATCCTTAAAAATCTGGTTCAGAAGTGATCAAGTGACTGTTTTTCTCTATATACAATAAAGATGTTCACTAGATAAAAGTAAAGACAAAGAAATTTCCTCATTTTATTAACTATCACAATATGAGGTTTGGTGATTTCAACTGAGTGTTACAATCCAGATCACCAAAGTCACAGACCAGAACTCACAAAGAGCCATGGACTTCTGATTACTACTCAGTAACTAATAGTTTACACTGACTCCTACTTCTACCTAAGAAATTTAGAAGCACTCAAGAATTGCTTACAATACAGAATAGATATTCTGAAACAAATGCACAGTTCATTCTTCATTTTTATAAATAAGCCTTCATTGTGCATCTGAGAAGGGGAATATTTTCCATTGATTTTATGTAACTGCTTAAAAGTCTGTGAGCTTACTTTTAAAGTAAAAATGAAAAAAAAAAAAAATCCCACCCTGTTTTCAGGTATTATATAGCTCCCCAATAGAATTCAAACATAGTTCTAATCCAAGGGATAACTATCTGATAGGACAAAATATTTGCTCTTATCTGGAATATTATCTTTTCTAAGAAGACTTCTGTTGTCTCCTAGGCAGTTAGCCTTAGTACTTGTAAAAACCTTTGTTATCCCTTAGTACTTGTAAAAACCTTTACTGCAATAGCTGATATGTAGTGTTATGAGTGTTAGGAGTCTTTCAAAATGATTTAACGGTTAGACAGAATTTCTGATTAATTTGAAATGTTACTTCCTCCTGATTGGTTTCATTTATTAAAAAGTCTTTAAAAGAAATATTCCTTAGAGAGGCTCATTAAGTTGTAACTTTAAGCAAATTGACTGTACATACTTAATTGTTTAGTTCCCTTAGGCATTGTATCTGAGGTAACGACATCAAATTCATTTTGACAGCCCATATCATTTTTAAGTTTCAGTCCGAAAGAAAAATATTGCCTTGAATGGAGAAAAACATAAACACATGCAAACCTTAAGGACCATTTCTGCATGTGTGATACACACCGACATGCAAGTTCAACTAATGTACGCACCTTGAGAAATATCAGCATATTAACATTCCTAGACTTTTCTGCCATTTGTGTCCTAGGTAAAAACCACCTTTGTTCAACTAAATTTCTCTACCTGCCTGATAACAAAGTTCATCCAGCTTTGGAAGTTTTGTTATATAGAGTGAAGAGCAAAGAGCAGGGGGTGTTTTAGGTAAGGCTGTAAAATCAGTTTATAAGGAGTGTTGTAAAGAGAAATCCAAAAAGAGCAACGATGTATAAGAGAAGCTTGATTGGCCAAAAAAGAAGAAAAAAAGAAGAGAAAAAAGAAAGAAAAGATAATATCAAGAATGATGCGATCTATAAACCTTGTATTTATACCCAGTTATATGAAGTATAACTTGAAGTATGAAATGAGTTTAGAAAGTTTGTATTGCTGAATTTGGTTTAACCATGTAGTATCACTGTAATTCTGGGTCATGTGGGCTTACACTGTTTCCTGTTGTTTCATTTATGGCTTCTGCTATGTTTATATATTTATATTTATTAATATGTTAAAATATCAATATGCATATTTATAAACATATCTTCACACATTTACATATATTTATAGAGACATAAATATAAATGTCACATGCTTTATATCATCATTTAAATGGCAATTACTTTATTTTAATATTGAAATCAGGATACATTTGTGTTTTATTTGCAGATTTTTTTCCCTTAGTTGTCCATAAAATGCTTTATTGTAGTATATAGAGCAACCTAGATTTAATTAATACATAGACTTTAAATGTAAAAAGTTGTTTTATTGAATTGACCAGTTTAATTGATTTGATAAAATTTTTCCCAATTTTTTAATTTTGCTTTCTAAGAATCGGTTAAATAATAAGAAAATACTAAAGAAACTGAAGTTAAATTTGGAGAAATACTTTGTCACTATATAAAGTAGGTGTTGAATATTAAGAGAAATATATCTCTTTATGAAATTTCTGATGCCTGACAATAATCCTCCTTTGTCATAATGCTCCAGATTTTAGATCGATACATTTCATAGAGAGTCAAAATTCTATATTGTTAATTTATATTAAATACATTTGAAAACTATTTTTTGAAGAGTTTTTCATCGATCCATATAATTTCTAGCTTTTAATACTTTTTTTTTATTGGTATTGAAACATTAACCGAAAGCCTTAATTTTAAAATTTTTCGGTTCAGAAATGAACACACATATACAGAGACACACATACCAAACATACACAGAAACAAGTACACATAGCTGAATGTAAAACTGTCAACTTTAAAATTTAAACAAATGGAATTAAGATGATTGCAAGTTTATTCTGAGTTAATAAATTACTTTTTTTCATCTTTGATGAAACTGCAGCATTATTGCAAAGGTTAGTCCTTAACTATGTTTTGTCTTATGGAACATTCTTTTGGGGAAGTAAGAGGAGAGGACATGTTTAGATATCTTTCTTGGTTTTAACCAACACTGTTGAGCACCCAAATATACTAAGCATGGAGATAAGGTCCTATTAATTACAGATAGTTGTAAATAGATAACCTCCTATGGACTCATTAACAATTTACTTACCTTTCCTAATTCTAGATCATAAACTAAAAATTAAAGATGGGTCATGGAGAATTTTACTTCAAAACTTCTTCTATTACTGAGTATGTATTTTATTTATTTGTACCATCCCCCCACCAAAATCTTCCCTATATAGACAGAGATTTATGCTTTATTAGGTACTGATTTGACCACATTCAATATGAGAGTCATAATTTGGAATGCACAAATATATCTATGAAAAACTTCTGTTTTTTATGACAAGGAGGGAAGAGATAGAGGGAGAGAGTGAGAAAGAATCTTAACCAACTGAGCCACCCAGGCAGATGGCTCCCAGATGAAAACTATTTTTTTAAAGAATATTTCCACATTTCTAAAGAACCCCTAGTCCCAATATTTAATAAGCTTTCTAATAATTAGTTTCCTTTGCATACATTCACTCCCAATTTGTAAAATACATCCTAAGTAAGGTTCTCCCTCCTTTAAACCACTATAAAACTCTAAATATTTGATTTACCTTAAATGATGCTTTGTACTGCATTGCTTTCACCTTACATGAAAAACCATCAAAAGCAATGGGAATTGTTAGAATTAGAAGAAAGATGCTGAGGAACATTGAATGGAATTTAATTTTTGTGATAAATATAACAGTAAATTCCTTTTTAAGGAGGATTTCAGAGTTGTTAATATTAGTATTGGTGACTTAACTATATATGTGTGTGTGTGTGTGTATATATATATGAAATGTATGAATATATGTCCTCTTGTTAGTGACTTAAAAATATAAATAGGTCATGAAATAAAAATATGTATGGATGTTTCTTTCTGAAGGATAAATATCCTTCATTGTCCTTAAACTAAATAAATATGTATAAACAGAGTCTTAAACTTTTAATAAAAGTTTCTAAAGTACATTAGAAAAAAGTCTTCAAGCAAGAAAAATCTAAAATAAACAGTCTAACCTTACATATAAAGGAGCTAGAAAAAGAACAAATAAAACCCAAAGCCAGTAGAAGGAAGGAAATAAAGATTAGGGCAGAAATAAATGAAATGCAGACTTAAAAAACAAACAAACAATAGAACAGATCAATAAAACCAGAAGCTGGTTTTTTGGAAAGATCAACAAAATTGATAAACTTTTAGCCAGACTCATTAAAAATAAATAAATAAAAGACTCAAAATCAGAAAAGGAGGAGAATTAACAGTTAAAACCTCAGAAATACAAAGAATTATAAAAGAAATCTAGGAAAAGTCATATCCCACCAAATTAGACAACCTAGAAAAAATGGATAAATTACTAGAAACCTAATCTTACAAAATGGAATCAGGAAGAAATAGAAACTTGAATAGACAGATTGCTAGTGATGAAATTGAGTCAGTAATCAAAAAACTCCCAAACAAAAGTCTAGGACCAGAGGGCTTCACAGGTGAAATCTACCAAATGTTTAAAGAAGAGTTAATACCAAATCTCAAACTGTTCCAAAAAACAAAACAAAACAAAACAAAACAAAAAAAAAACAAGGAAGAGGAAGGAAAGTTTCCAAATTTATTCTCTGAAGCCAGCATCAGCCTGATACCAAATCCAGACAAAGACCCTACAGAAAAAAACTACGGGACAGTATCTCTGATGAACATAGATGCAAAAATCCTGAGTATTAGCAAACCAAATCCAACAATACATTAAAAAAAATCATTCATTACTATCAAGTGGAATGTATTCCTGGAATGTAAGCACCCTTTCAATACTCAGAAATCAATCAATGTGATATATCATACTAACAAGAGAAAAGATAAAAAACCATATGGTCATTTGAATAGATGTAGAAAAAGCATTTGACAAAGTACAATATCTATTCATGATAAAAATCCTCAACAAAGTAGGTTTAGAGGGAACATACCTCAACATAATAAATGCTGTGTAAGAAAAACCCACAGGTAACATCATACTCAATGTTGAAAGATAGAAAGCTTTTCCTCTACGATCAAGAACAAGACAAGGATGTCCAATCTGTTTGGATAGATACAGTACTGGAAGTCCTAATCACAGAAATCAGACAACAAAAAGAAATAAAAATCTTCCAAATTAGTAAGAAAGAAGCAAAACTTTCACTATTTGCATATGACATGATACAATCTATATATAGAAAACTCTAAGGAGTCCACCAAAAAACTAGTAGAACTGATAAATGAATTCAGTAAGTTTGCAGGATACAAAGTCAATATACAGAAATCCATTGCATTTTTATAAACTAATAATGAAGTAGCAGAAAGAGAAATTAAGAAAATAATCCCACTAAAACTGCACCAAAGGTGAAAAGGTCTTACCTAGGAATAAACTTAACCAAGGAAGTGAAGGATCTGCACTGTGAAAGCTAAAACATCTTTCTTGATGAAAGAAATTAAAAATGACACAAACAAATGGAAAGATATTCCTCACTCATGGATTGGAGAACCAATATTGTTAAAATGACCTGAAGCAATTCACAGATTTAATGCACTCCCTACCAAACTAACAACAACATTTTTAAAAGAACTAGAATAATCCTAAACTATGTATGGAAATACAAAAGACCTTGAATAACGAAAGAAGAGAAGAACAATAGAGAGAAGCCAATAGAAACAGAAGAACAAAACTGGAGCTGTCTTAATCCCAGATTTCAAGATATACTACAAAGCTATAGTAATCAAAACTGCTTGGTACTAGCACAAAATAAACACATATATCAATGAAATAAGATAGAGGGAGCAGAAATAAACCCACAGACATCTGGTCAATTAATCTTTGACAAATGAGGCAAGAATACACAATGGGGAAAAGACAGTCTTTTCAATAAATAGTGTTGGGAAAACTGGGTAGCTACACGCAAAAGAATGAAGCTGGATCACTTTTTTTTTTTTTACAACATACACAAAAATAATACCTGAAACCATAAAAATTGTAAAAATCCTAAAAGAGAGCACAGATAGTAATTTCTCTGACATCAGCCATAGCAACATTTTTTCTAGATATATCTCTTGAGGCAAGGGAAAGAAAAGTAAAAAACTATTAGGACTACATCAAAATAAAAAGCTTCTGCACAGCAAGGAAACAATAAGCAAAACAAAAAGACAATCTACTGATTGGGAGAAGACATTTGCAAATGGCATATGGCATATCCAATAAAGGATTAGTATCCAAAATATATAAAGAACGTACACAACTCAAAACTTATAAAGGCTTAAATCTTATTCCCATATCCAACATAGCCTATCCAATCCAGTCATTGAGCAGCTCAACGACTTGCTCTTTTCAGTGTTAAACTGGATATATCTATCCTCACATTGGCAGTCCAAATTGTATTTGATGTTTTTTGCTTTCTCGATCTTTCCATACCCTAACAGGAACCTCTAACCCCCTACACGTCAGTAACAAACCTTTTACGCTTATAGAAATCCTACACATCCTTTAAGATCGGTCCTAATTTTTCTATATAAAGAATTTCAGGATTACTCGAATTTGAAAATATCTTCCTAGACTCTTAGATTCTCTATTATCACTCATTTATAAAGCATTTGTCACATACTACCTTGCATGTTAGTTATATAGAGGCATATTCCAAATTCTCAACTTGATTGTAAGTTCATTGAAGCCCAAGAAGTATTATTCATCTTTCTTTTCCCTAGATTAATTTGTATATATAACAGGTATTTAAGAAATATTTGAGAAAGAAAGCTTTTTAAAGGATCATGTCTCACTGAGTGATGTATTGGTATGCTGATGAGGATTTTATTCCTCATTAGGTTTTGAGAGACAATACAAATTTCTACAAACATTAAATATTAAAGCACCTGACCCATTATTGGATTCAGTATAAGCAAAGTGCCATTTACTCTGTGTTTTAATTGGAAAATGGTTGTGTTTATACCAAAAGTTTAAAATGCTGATTTATTCTAGAAATATCTTCCTGGATCATTGGTTTTTCAAGTCCTCAGAAATGCTTTCTTAGGTGAGATGATATATAATCAATGCCGCATAGAAAACACCACCCAACCCTCCAAAATCTCAATTGCTTACATCAATGAATCCAGGTTTATGAGATAGTATATAGGTCAGTTGAACTTGGCCTGGGCTGTGTGTTGTGTTCCGGTCTCATTCATCTCTTCATTCCCCTTGAACAAGGATGTATTTTTCTCACAGTAAATGTCAGAATCACAGGAGAACAAACCAAATCACGTAAGCACATTCAAGGTCTCTGTGTCTTGTCTAATAGTCCAATGCTCAAGCAAGTCATATGAAATCAGCCCAGGCAGGAAGGGAAGCATATTCCACCTACTCTAGGAGGAGGTCCTAAAAAGTCACATAGTGAAGATGTCAATGTATAGAACAAACCAATAAACAAGGACAAAAGTTTTCTCCCTAAAGATTTATTTTTCCTGAAATTAAATTCTGTGCTTTGCCCAGTTTCCATAAAAAGGACTCAATATTGGACATAGTGAGAAAACTATAATGTATCAAGAATATTATATTTAATTTACTCACTGATTATAAGGGGCCCTATAATATATGCTTCATGCATTGCATGATATGGCCAATGTTACACAGTTTGTGAGGATTTGGGGCAAAAATTCATATGATTTCTGGTTTATTGTATGCTTCTCATATAGACATATAAAGTTCATACATAGTCACGTGAATTATAATGAAAGCAACACTATAGTTAAATGGATGAAAGCTAGTCTTTTCATTAAGTGATGCTAAGTTAAGAGAATATCATATGGAGAAAATTGGAATCTTGCCTTCACATCATATACAAAAACAAATCTCAGAGCCATTGTTATACAAAGGTGCAAAATAAAATTTAGAACATGGTTATCTCTTTGGAACATAAAAGAAATGTTTCTTAAACAGGATACCAAAATATCTATGCAAAAAAATGGTTAATAATTTAGATAGGAATAAAATTGGGAATTTTTTCATTAAAATGCATTATTTCTAGAGTGAAAAGACAAACCACACACTGAAAATATATTTGACAATACCCTCCCACCATCATTACCAACAACCAAAAAAAAAAAAAAGACTTAATAAATGAGCAACAGTCTTAGTCATTTACAAAGAGAATATCTAAATAACAAGTGTATGAAGATGTCCTCAAACTCATCTGCCATGAGGAAAATATAAAATACTGCAACGAATTCGGTGCCCACCCACTAGAATCACTAAAGTAAACTGACAATTTCAAAGCCTGTGGGATGTGAAACATCTGGAACTGCTGAGATTTTCTACTGGTGTAACTACCTTGGGATATTGTTATGAAATGCATACTAACGTTTCATTTGGGCACAACAAAGAGCCTAACAAATTGCACCTATTAGGCATTTCCTTAAATATGCCAGCATAGAGTCGTCAAAGACATGTACAAGAAAGTTCATGACAGCAATATGTTGAACGATTGCTAATGAGAATCCTAATAGTCAAATGCCCGTTGATGGTGAGTATATAAAGAAGTTATATATAAAAATGAAGTCACAACTATACAGTAGTGCATGTAAATAATGTATTCTAGAAAAAAGAGAGAAGGAAAAGAAAAAAAAGAAGAAAAAATTAATGTATTCTACACATAACAGCATGAACAAACCTTACAAAAAAATGTTGACAAAAGGAAGACAGACTCAAAGGGGCCAAAATGCTATGTATCCACTTATATAGTTCTTAATTTACGTAAAACTGGAAACACACAAAATTTGCTGGAAAGGGTATAACTAATCGGTATATGACTGTTCAGCATTAACAAAAGAGATTCTTCCTTTTAAAAAACAGAATAACAGAAGCGGTTGTGTTTTGGCATTAGGACTAAATTTTTTCTCCTGATTTCTGTGTTGTCCACAAAAAACTGTGGTAGTGGAAAGCATTACAAATAAGGATGTTTCTACAGGTTTCCTTTAAATAGCAGGAATACTCTGACTTACACAATTTGTTAAGGATTTGGTTATTTTACATAGCAGCACAGAACTGCATAAATGTTTATTAAACCATCTTACCCTTTTATATCAGGCTACTCTTAAAAATTAATAGAGGCCAGCTTTGGTCATAGTATGTCAGTTTTATGAGTAATTCCTTTGTGAGTCTTTAATGTAAATAAGTTACCCATTGAGGCATTAACGAAGAGAATATTTAAAGACACCAGGGTAATATTTGATCTCCTGCTCCTTTCTAATGTGGCCCGTCGGAGGTATGTTTCTGTATTGCCACATTGTGAGAAACTTCTTCTCTAATGTGGTATTTGTTCTCTCTTGTCTTCATTAATAAAAAAGGTTTATCCAATGCATTAATCAGTGAACACAAATGATACCCACTGGCAATGAGGAACTATTTGTGATCTTATAAAATGTGCTTATTATTAATGGTGTTTTGCTGGTTATTGCAATTAGGCGTGTGTGAAATTTTCCAAAGTGACTTATGATGATTAATTTCTCAGATAGCAAACCCTCCTGTTCTTTTTATAAATGAGAGTCTAAGATTTATAGCTGTTGAGTAACTTCTCCAAATTCACAAACAAAAGATAGCAACAAAAGGAAAAGTCATCACTGACAGTGACCTTGCTATCAGATTGTCTACAAAAGTAGGACTTGCTTTACATCAAAACAAAACAAAACAAAACAAAAAAAACAGGAAGAAAACCTCACCAAAATCTGGCCCCAGCATATCAATGTATCCAAAATATCTCAATCAATGATTCTTAAAATTTTCTACTAAGGTAACCATCATAGCAGAGGGGAATAAACTTGTGTCACAGAACAGTCAGTGCTATAATCTGAAGCAAGCAATGGACAAATTTCCTTTACAGATATGCTTTATCTTGTACGTTAATGCAAATTTTGCACTATGGCCTATAGCTATTCATGTTTGCTTTTAATACAAATATAATGTGTAAGATTACTCACCATGAAGGTGATATACCTTGATCATCCAATAGCCACATACCCCCAATTAACTTCAATTACCAGAGGATGAAAGACAAAGGCTCTCTAAAAGAATTAGCAATTAATAATGTGCCTTATTTTCTCTTACCCAGGTCCAACAAATTATGAGTACCTACTATGCATCAGCATTTATTTCAGGCTACAAACCTATTATAGCCTGAAGAGTCAGAATTTTAGGGGACCTTGAGCAGTACTCTTCACCTGTCTGAGCCTCGATTTCTTTTCTTTTTTTTTTTTAAAGATTTTATTTTTTTACTAGACAGAGATAGAGACAGCCAGCGAGAGAGGGAACACAAGCAGAGGGAGTGGGAGAGGAAGAAGCAGGCTCATAGCGGAGGAGCCTGATGTGGGGCTCGATCCCAGAACGCCGGGATCACGCCCTGAGCCAAAGGCAGACGCTTAACTGCTGTGCCACCCAGGCGCCCCCTGAGCCTCGATTTCTTTATACTTAACTTGACAATGACAAACTTAAATTTCAGAGTGGTCATGAGGTTTCAGGTGACAAAAATGCATATTATAAAAGTGTTTCTAGAAAACATAAAGTGCCCACAAGTGTATGATTCAGTCATTGTACATATGTGAGGCATTTGGTTCAGGAGCTAGGGAGACAGTAGTGTGCCAGATAGTCAAACATTCCTGCTCTCAAAATGTTTACACTCTAGTGAGAAGAGAAGTGACATGTTTCTCATTTATTATACAGGCTTGTAAAACCTGTCTAGCTAGATATTTAGACTTAAGTGTAAGATCTGAAACCTTAAAATGCCTAGAAGAAAGCATAGGAAGAAAGCCTCTTGACATTGGTCTTGGCAATTATTTTTTGGATAATACACCTCAAGCACAAGCAACAAAAAGAAAAGAAAACAAAATAAACAAGTTGGACTACATCAAACTAAAAAGCTTTTGCACGGCAAAGGAAATCATTAAAAAAAAAACACACACACACACACACACACACACCAAAAAGTCAACCTACAGAATGGAAAACCACATATCTGATAAGGAGTTAATATTCAAAATATATAAGAAACTCATACAACCAACAGCAAGAAAACAAATGATCCAATTTTAAAAATGGGCAATGGACCTGAATAGACATTTTTCAAAAGAAGATATTCAAATAGCCAAAAGACACATGAAAAGGTGCTCAACATCATTAATCACCAGGGAAATGTAAACCAAAACCACAATGAGAAATCACTTCACATCTGATAGAATGGCTGTTATACAAAAGATAAGAAATAACAAGTGCTGGTGGGAATGTGGAGAAAAGGAAACACTTGTGCACAGTTGGTAGGAATGTGAATTGGTGTAGCTGTTATAGAAAACAATAGGGAGGTTCCTCAAAAGATTAAAAATAGAACTACCATGTAATGCAGCAATTCCACTTCTGGGTATATATCCAAAGGAAATGAAATTACTATCTTGAGGAGATATCTGTACTCCCATGTTCATTGAAGCATTATTTATATTAATCAAGACCTAGAAACCTAGTGTGCGTTGATGGATATTTGGACACACACTTACACGCAAGAATATTATCCAGTCACAGAAAAGAAAATCCTGCCACTTGCAACAACATGGATGAACCTTGAGGGCGTATGATAAATGAAAGAAGTCAGAGAAAGACAAATACTATAAGAGCTCACTTATATGTGGAATCTAAAACAAACAAACTCATAGAAATAGAAAAGAGATTGATAGTGACCAGAGGTTGGGGGCTTGAGGATAAGAGAAATGGGTTAAGCTGGTCAAAAGGTACAAACTTCCAGTTATACAATAAATAAGTTCTGAAGATAAAATGTGCAATATGATGTACATTTTGCTATAGATAGCAATATTATATTGTGATTGTTTTTATATACTGTATTATTTGAAAGTTGTTAAGAGAGTAGATCTTAAAAGTTCTCATGACAAGAAATAATTTTGTGAGATAATGGATATTCACTAATTTTAATGTGGTAATCATATATATATATATATATATATATATGTGTGTCAAATCATTATGTTGGACACCTTAAACACATAATATTTTAGGTCAATGATCTCAAAATTAGAGAAAAAAAGAATAATAGATATTGTCAAGTAGATTGAAACAAATGCCAATTAACTGTTGGGTAGAAATCTGAACATCATTTCTTTGTTATTTTGGGATGCAAAGGAAGGAAAAATCCAAGGCCAATTTATCTAAGGTCATAGAATCAAGGACTGATTAGAAATGAGAGCTGGAAAACAAGAAATGTATTATTGCTTGTAGAGTATTTTGTCTTTTAGAAAGACAAATGCATAATTCTGACTGAAGAATTCTAAGAGACTGGTCTCAGCTGTCAGTTCAATTAAATTCATTTAAGAAAATACCAGAACCAAACTGCGATTTTCCATTATATTCTAGTATCACTCAACATTTTTTCTAAAGCTCTCTCCCCATCCTTCCTTCCCATATTCTATCCAAACTAAAGCACTAGATAAGTAGAAATCAAATTACATTCAATCAATTTAAGCTGAACAGAGAGAAAAGAACCGTTTAATTAAATAAAATTTAATCCAGAGAAGAATTGACAATGCAATAAAAAATTATATTAAAATATTTAAGTCAACTTCAGAGTAGACCAAATGAATTCAAGCCATTTTAAACACAAAAATTTCTACAGAGTATATTTCAAAATACACGAACTATTATAAAATGAATTTATAAGTATTGTATATAATGAGATGAAATGTGTCAATGTAATCCAAGTTAATCCAAGATACTCTAATACACAAAAAGAGTCAAGACTCAGTAAATTTAATTCATATTAGATACTTAAACATTTTTAATTAAATAAAATTTTATCCAAAGAGACCCAGTCCAGAAACATTTTCATTCAAGTAAGCTAAAATCAATTCAATTTAATCCCCCCCACACACAAAAATCAAGCATAGGTTGGATTCATTCTATTGACATACATTAAATTAAACTTAGTTCTGTAGCCAGCAAAATTATCCTTCAAAGGTGAAGCAAAAATAAAAGCTTTCTCAGATACACAAAAACTGATACTGATAAAATTCATTGCCAGGAGACCTGTCCAGCAAGAAATGTTCTCAGAAACATCATCTCTCACCTGGCTAACCAAAGCAAAACAATAACAACAGCATCAGGGGACACCAATTACCAAAATAAAGAATCAGGGAGGGGTCATTGCTACTGATCCCAGGAATAGAAAAGAATATAGAAGGACTATTAGAAAATTTATGCCCACAAGTTTGATAATAGAAAACTTGGATAGCCCCGTATGTTAGAAAACTTTGAATCAATAATTAATAGGCATCAATAAGTAATAATAAAAAATAAATAAATAATACATATATACATGCAATGGATCCAGATAGTTTGATTTGTAATGTCTAAAAAACATTTAAGAATGATACCAATTTCCCATAATGCCCCCAGGAACGAGACTCAGCAAGACCGTTCCTCTCTATGAGGCCAGTATCACCATAACACCAAAACTAGATAAAGACATTACAAGAAAGGAAAATTACAGAACAATATCTCTTATGAATATAGATGAAAAATTCCTCAACAAAATACTATATAATCACATTCAAAGAAAAGGAATTACCAATCATAACCCAGTGAGTATTGACTCATGAACTGCCCATATACAGACGGCAAAGTGAGACCAAAGAAAGAGGCAGACCCCTCCAGATTAGTAGGCAGCAGATTTATAAGCAAAGGAATTTACATACAAGGTTTGTCTTGAGTGACCACAAGAGGGATAGATCTAGGGGTGCCTGGGTGGCTCAGTCAGTTAAGTGGCCGACTCTTGGTTTCCGCTCAAGTCATGCATGATTTCACTTGTGAGACTGAGCTGTGTTTAGGCTCTAAGTCTGCTTCAGATTTTCTCTCCCTCTCCCTCCAGCTCATGTACACACACCCCCTTCAAATAAATAAATAAAGTCTAAAAAAAAAAAAAAAAAGAGTACCTCTACCCAGCCACCTGCCAGAATCTTAAATATTTAGAGGCCTTAACCAGGTTCTGTCATGTGTACCACTTAACAGGTTTCAATAACACCTTATTCTCTCCATGTGAATCTTGAAAATAGCTCCAGCTGTGGGAAACATGGGCCAAACATGCATTCCAAGGACAGGGGTGAGGGTTAGGAGCCTCTGATTGCCCAGGACCAGCCCACAGGTCAACTGGAGGCCAAGTCTTCTCAATGACCTCCTTCAACAGTGGGATCAATTCCAGGTACACAAGGCTGATTCACAGGTCGGGCCAAAAAAAAAAGTAATGGAATTTTCTACATCAGGCTAAGGAAGAAAAATCATATGCTCATATAATTTTTGCTGAAAAAGCATTTAACAAAATCCAACAATTATTCATGATTAAAAACTTTCAGCAAACCTTAACAGAGTGGAACTTCCTCAACTTGATAAAGAACATCTTTAAAGAAGCTACAGCTAACAACACACTTAATTTTAAGAGACTAGATACTTTCCACCTGAAATTGGGAACAAGGCAAGGATATGCTCGCTTATCATTCCTACTCCACATTGTAAGGAAGTCCTAGAGAGTGCAATGAGGCAAAGGAAAGAAATACAAGGTATGCAAATTTAGAAACTAATAAAATATTTTAAAAATATATTAATTATAATCAATTAACCCCTATCTAGATTCCTTCCACCTGCTTGTGATTAATTTCAACTTTGTTTATACTCATGTTGAGAAGCAAATTTTTCCATCGAGGAAAATTCACTTTGGTTTAATTCAAAGCAAAGATTAGTCATGACAAAAGGTTCTAATATTTTTGTGCTTGTTAAAAACATGAGTGGCATGTAAATTTTGTTTGGGTCCTAGATCTTTATATAATTAACAGTCTTCCAGAAAGATGTGAAAATCATTGGCTCAAGACCACTTTAATTCACTTAAAATCCCTGCTAAATTTTCTATAATATGGTAGATTTCAATTTAATTCAATTAAAATCCCTGCTCAATTTTCTGAAATGTGGTGAAGTTCATCTTGGCTGAAAATTAGAATTTCCTTGGAAGTTTTTCAAAATTCTCAATAACCCTGCCTCACCTCTTAGTAATCCTGATTTGTTTTAGGGTAGGGCTCCTGCGCAGGTAATTTTAAAAAATTCCCCAGGTGATTTTAATGTGAAGCCGGTTTCAAGAACCACCAGTTGGAAGCTGTTACTATTCACATTGCCAAATATTTCCTGGCATCTCTACCTACAAAATTGGCCATAGGCCTGCTTGTGGCAATTTCCTTTATCCCCCTGGGTCAGAATATACCAGGCATATCAAGACCTAGAGTCCAACAACATTTACAGAAACATTCTAGAATGATATGGAATCCCAAGCAACTAGATGAATCTGTATATTAGTGTTTCTAGAATTCAGTGTATCATGAATCATCTGGGGATCTTGTTAAATTGCATTGCAGATTCTGATTTAGACTGTTTAGAGGGGAACTGACATTCTAACTTTTTAACAAGCTTCCATGTCATGCCAATTCTGATCCTACTGGTCCATGGACCACACTTTATATAAAAATAAGCCTGGCTTCAGCTACGGGGGAGACCGTTGGGGAATCCTGGCCTTCATTGGAAGGTTTCAGTATTATTGCTCTGCAATACTTTTTCTCTTCTCGACATGAAACGGGAGTTGCACACATGCTCCTCGCGTTCTATAATTAAATACTGCGGCATATATTCATTTGACATGTTTTCCCTACTTAAAAAAACATATGGGTATACACATGAGAGACCATATTGAGGTAAATTTAATTAATCTAATTATTAAAAGGCAAGTCAGTTGCACACTTGGCCACTTAATGGATCATTAATAAAAATAAACTATTTAAAACAAAGCTAATACAACGTCTTCATTTATAACAAACGCCTAAATTCATTCTAATGCCTTGGGAATTAGAGCCTTGGGCCCTGCACTGCGAGGGAGCCACCCTGTGCTTCAACTCTGCAGTCGGGAATATTCATTTGACAGTTTCGCCAGTAACCTAATTCTGGAAGAACTGAAATATTAGACAAGGAAACACGATGGTGGAGTTAGCGTTGTCATTAGGTGAGGCATGCGTTTGAGGGAAAAAAACGAGATCCCTACAAATAAACAACCAGTCTAGTTTCTCCAATAGCATGCAAGATTTCTTTTAAATATTTCACAGGAAAGGTGTCTGAGTGGCTCAGTCTGTTAAGCATCTGCCTTCGGCTCAGGTCATGATCCCAAGGTCCTGGGTGGCCTCTTGCTTAGCAAGGAGCCTGCTTTTCCCCCTGCTTGTGCTCTCTCTCTCTCTGACAAATAAATAAATAAAATCTTTAAAAATGAATAAATACTTCACAGGTGTTTTTTTGTTTGTTTTGTTTGGTTTTTTTTGTTTTTTTTCCCCAAGAACCTGAACCGGGTTAGTTTGCAGCAATGAGAACTGGATGGTTTGTGGGCAGGAAGTCCAGCAGACCATTACCACCAAGGTTTGTTGATTCATCCTAAATGGAAAACATTTCCAAGAAAATTTACTTTTCAAAAGTGGTTGTCTTAGACTTGATCGTCCTACATAAAATTTGCTGAAAGTGATACTGCTTTCCTCAGACATTGACAATAAGATGTTTATATTATGAAGCTATTTTTTAAAAATTCAGATGGAGACAGTTTAATGAACTAAACGTATAAGCATGTACCGTGACATCTATGTGGCATTCAATTTCATCACAATCGTAGCACGGGCAAATACGCTCTGGCACACAGAATTTTAGTTAATAATGTGTATTATATTTTCAGATACATAGTTGCTTTATCCATCCAGACACTTTATCCATCCAGACACTTTTGCTTTATCCATCCAGACACTTTTCTCTTATCCAACCAAACATTTTCAAAGCTCATTAACACATCACTGTATATGTAATTACAATTTCGCTTGCCACAGCATTTTCTTGTTGATTGCAGGGTGGAGAATAGTTCCCTTTGGTGCCTTTCTCTCTCATCTGGAGCACAGAACCTAACTGCTGTGACCACTTATGGGAAAAACTTGGCACACCGAAGGCCCCAAATGGAGATGGTTCCAATGTGTTTCCAGAGGCAGCATCTGTGTCTTTGACTGGCTTCCGGGCTGGCTCCTTTAAAGACCTCTTGAACTTCTCTAGTGTTGACACTTAGAACAGCTGTGGATTTCCTTGCTGGATTCAGTTCAAAGAACATATACTCATACATAGATTCTCATCCTGTGTTTAATTGATGAAAAATGTATACATTCCTGAACATTTGAGCAGTGGTTGATGAATACATATGACAATCTATAATATGATCAGATTAACAGACACAATGTTAAAACCACGATTCCTTTACAATCCTGAAAGGTAAGTATACTGTCAAATGATATGCTTTATTGGACTGTAGGCTGTGAATGATTTTTTTTCATTATTATCGAGTCACACAATGTCAAAATTAGGATTTTTATTTTGTGACAGAAACTTTGTAGGATATCTGCACCCAATACTTGTTGATCCAGTGTAATGACTGAGTGACTTCTAAAAAGTTGGTTTGATTGTTAGTATATGGTACCTTCTACAGTTAGACTTTAAAGTTAGACTTTAGTTATATTTTATATTCACACTTAATTACATTTTATAATACATAAAAATATCTCTTGGCAAGCAAGAAATAAAAACTTTACTTGAAAATAAAACTATTGGGGCACCTGGGTGGCCCAGTTTGTTAAGCATCTGCCTTTGGCTCAGGTCATGATCCTGGAGCCCTGAGACAGAGCCCCTCAATGGGGCTCCCTGCCTAGCGGGGAATCTGCTGCTTCCTCTCTCTGCCCTTTCCCCTACTTGTGCTCTCTCTCTTCCTCAAATAAATAAATAAAATCTTAAAAAAAAAGAAAAAAAAGAAAACTATTTTATTCTTTAATGTCAGGATCATGGCCAATTAAAAGCATAAAGCAAAGGCTTATTTTAATAATGAGCCCTCAGTAAAGAGGCCATGTGACATGAGGAATCTTCAGAGAGGTACAAGATTCGAGAACTCCAAATATCAATGCTTAGCTAAATGTACACCACACAACTGACTATAAACAAACTTATTTCTGGACAATCCCTCTATATCTTATCATTTGCTTTACCATTGGTTCTTATAAGTATAAAGCAGGAGTGGTCAAAAGCCGAAATAAAAAATTTCAACGAAGGATTTCAGGATCCTTGCAGCTATATTTCAATGTCATGTTTTTTGGCTTTTTGTTTCTTTTTAAAGTACTCATCAGAACCGCATTGATTATAAATCTTCCCTTGCTAAGTTCTGCTGTTTAGGGCCTGTGGATTGACAGCACAGTCTACACAGTGGCTTGTATTTTAGTCGAAACCTGAGTACCTTCCGAGCGCAGCTCTCCTTCTGCAGCGTCAGCAACACTTTCCTTCTCAATATCAGAAACTATGCACTCATTCATGCATTCTTACTAAGTCCTTGACTCCTTTATAATTAAAATCCAACATTCAATGCCATGGATTTATATTCAATACCATCGTCACTCACTTATTCCACCAGTTTTCATTTTGTAGGACAAACTTACGACCCTTTTTATTAATTTTAAACACAATGAGCATAACAACACTTGTATTATGAAATCAATTTTAACTCAATATTACAATCATTATTACATAGTGATCATTATTTATTCAGAACAAAAAAAAAGACTACTTCCAGATAATGACTCATGTGTTTAAAAAAATTGAGCGCCTCTAGTAGTAGATGCCTTGAAATAAAAGAAATCATTACAACCTTCAAGAGAGAATGAGATTTGGATTGTGCCTTGAAAAATGGGAGAAGGGAGTTAGTATTAATTTAGCCTTTAGCTATAGTCCATCATATGAAATGCGTAACAAGTATGTAAGATTTTACCACTATTTTCATTTTCCAAATGAGAACAAAGATCAGAAACACTTGATAATGACCTGAAGAGAACAGCTCGTAAATAATGGGGTTGAGCTTTAATCTAAGTTGATTCCTAACCACCCCCCCCACTTACCCCATAGGAAACTTATAACAAATCAATGATCCTTCCAGAGGACCATAGAACTATACATTACGTAACTGGCGTTAAGTTAATCTAGGCTTACTCCCTTGTGCTAATAATGAACCAACTGTGACCCACACCCAGCAAGAAAATTACCCAAAGACTTGTCCAAAGTAGTGCTGGAATCAGTGCAAAACTTAGGTCTTTGGATTTGGAGTTTATTTCCTTTTCCTTTCAATGTCCTGTAGAATGATGTTGGCAAAACTGTAGATGAGGGAATATTTAGGAAAAATAGATAATATGTATCCTAACAGCATCCACAACTCTCTTCCAGGTGCTGAATAATAGGAATTTACACAGCTGGCTTTACAAATTAAAAGGCACACATTGGTAACATGAGATAAATGAGAGAAAGTTCTGCCACTGGATATATACTGCTTCCTTGTTTATTGTCCTTGTCCTTATTTATTAGGAAATACATTAATCTGAGAATTCTAACTTAAAGATAAATACGTGAGAAAACAGAGCCTGGGGAATACTTCCTTTATTCAGATGATCAGAGTAGCAATTGTGATATCATAAAGAAGAGGCTAAAATCTTAAAATACAGCAGGAGGAAAATGGATGAGACATGGATATTTTGAAGAATTGCTGAAAGAAGTCTTCTAGAAGAACAACTATTTGAGGGCTGCTTGTTTAGGATGTTAACTATTGCTTTTGAGTGGTGACTCATTACTTGCACTGTAACATAGGGAATGCAAAGAAATACAAGGTACAGTCTTAGTCCTGGGAAGAATTTAGGATTGAGAGAGAGAAACATGCTGTTAACATATCTAAATACAGGATATGTTTGGAAAAAGACAACCATCCTGTTCAGAATTTTTAGTGCTAATTATGTCATTGAAATATTCCAGTAAAGACAGTATAATAAATTTATAACTGCATATAATATGATTTGGAATACATTTTTCTAAAGCAAGCACATAGACTTATACATTTGCTAAACCTTATACTCTGATTTTGAGTTTGGAATAATCTTCGATTCGACAAATATTTTTCAGTTTAGATCTGAATAGATTTGATTCTTAAGATTGTCACAATTACAGACAGATAGATAAGGTCCAGAGTGTGGGTTTTTCTTCCCTCCCCTACCTGCTGAAAAGATCCCATACTATTTAGCTCTACTCTCTGTTCAGTTTAATTAGAACCTTTTTGTTTATCTAGGTGGGACCGAAGAATTGACAATTTCTTTGTTTATTTTATTTTTTAGGCAATTCTGTGGTGGAGAGATAGTGGTGAGGCATCTAGTCTTTACTGAATGACAGCTTCATTCTCTTTCCTGTCAAGGAGATTTATATCACCTTCCTGACCCGATGTACTTTAAAAGGAGCACATTTTTAGAACATGAGTCTGAGGGTTTGATGCTAGCTAGTAGTTTCTCCCTTCTCACCTGACTATTGCCTCCCAGATTAATTATGAGAATGACCAAAATGAGAATCCTTCATTGTCTGATACCTTGGTTGCCAAAACATGGATCTGATTGTTTATTAGGAAAAAGATAAATTTGAGAATTCTAACAAAGATAAATATGTGAGGAATGTAAGTGTAATCATGCACAGTAGTGCAATAGTTTCAATATTACTGTTCAAATATCTATTCCTATTTCCTTTACAAGTTAACCTCAGGCTTATGTTTTATTTTATATTTATTTTGGGTTTTATTCAATACAGTGGATAATCCTGTCTCATTACTCCTTTAGCAATAATAACAAGAAGCTATTACTGATTCTGGTTATGTTGTTTTTTTTCCAAATGGCTGAATTTCTTGAATTATAGTCAAAAAGAAAAAGAAGCAAACAACTATCTTTAAGCCAGGTTGGTTCATAATCAGTACTTCCTACTTCTGAGTGAAATGGAGCATATTTAACTAAACAGCTTTGAGAATTTCATATACCACCTTGATACCATGACTGTCACACTGACGTAGTGCATACACGCTGAGATTTATTGCCATTCATTCTGAAAGAATGAAAGAATGACTAACATCAGCTTACTGTAAATTTCAAGCTTCATAAAAGCTTTCCAGGCAGTAATGCTTCACAAATGACTAATCACCTGACAGCCGTTTTGTTTTTAGAAATGAACATTAAAAATTTTAGTGATTGGTATAGAATAAAATTTCAAAATAATTGTGAATAACAACTATATTTGACCATTTGATTTATTACCTGTGATATTCAGATTAATAATTGTGGCTTCCCACTAATATGGAAAGTGCAGCTTCTAAAAAAGTTTATAAGACAGGAAACTTATTTGAAATATTGGTAGTCTTTTGGCAGTTTTCCTTTTTTATAGCCATAAAGCTTGAGACATTTATAGGTGTGTGATGTGAATCCAGAAGCTATTCTGGAAACCTTGTAGAATCATAAAAACGGCAATATCAGGTGTCCTTAAAGTAAGGGCAACTGTTGTTTGTGAATTTTAGGTTTATGGAATTTTTAACATTTCAATGGAGTAAAACAGAGTTGATTAGTTTTTATCACCTTGACATTTACTTTCAATCAACAGAAGACCACAGGGCTATTACCCAGCTTAGAGTTCTTTAAGTCATTTAAATCAGATTTCAACCAATATCTTGGAGGTATGATACAAAATGTCAGCAACTGGGTAGAATTCAAGAATAAAGTTACCCTGACCTCACCTGAATATACACGATTTCATGATACTTTTAGCACTTTTGAGTTATTTACTTTTGAATTTCATTTTGAATTAAAAAGTAAACTAATAAGGCTCTTCTCAGAATTTCAAAGATTAAAAGTAAACTATGACTCTTACCATATTTTAAAAGTCAAAATCAGGTGAAAGAGGTGGCATGAGGAGGGGGAGAAAAAGCCTAAATTGTGGGAAGACAGAATTTAAGAGTTTTGACCAAACTGTAGTGCAATTTAATGATATCCCATTCTCCTTCTGAATAGTACTCAAAAGGCAAGCATTGTGTTCACCTGGTAAATCCTCTTCTCCAGTGTATTTAACATGAAGATAGATGATCTCACAGGTTAAAAGCAGGTTTTTGATTCTCTGACTCTAACTGAAGTGTGTATATGAGCACACCAAATTTTATAACCACTATTTGCAGCTGTTGCCCTAGTTTTGAACTTAGATCTTTACTAAAAAGATACGGGAGGAAGTGGATTATAAAATATGTCCCCCCAAATTCAACTTTAAATACAGTTAGTGTGAAGATAATATATTTTATATAAAGGTGGGATTAGATCCAATTTATACTTTTGTGAGTATCAATTATATTTGTACTATAATGTGCTTTATTGATTTACTGGAAAGGTAATTATTGTTATCGTGGAATGGTTCTGTGCTATAAACACCTTGCATGTGAGGTTTTTTTGAGATGAAATAGTGCGTGAGTGGGTATATACACAAACACTACAAATCCATTGATAAAGTATAGTATTTATACTGGGAAAACTTATCTATGTGCCCCTTAATCAATTCATAGGAATTATAAATGGGCATAAAATGTTAAATAATGTTCCATACTGATAATCTTTTGAGCTTTGTACCTCCATGTCTATATTTAGCTCAGGACAGTTTTTGTTTGTTTTGCTTTGTTTGAGAGATAGAAAGAAAGAGAAAGAGAGAAAGGGTGAGAGAGAGAACAGGGAGGGGCAGAGGGAGAAGGAGAGAGAGAAGAAAATCTTAAGCAGTCTCCACACTCAGCACAGACTGGACGTGGGGCTCAATCTCAAGACCCTAAGATCATGACCTGAACCAAAATCAAGAGTCAGACACTTAGCCAACTGAACCACCCAGATGCCCCAGCTCAGGACAGTTTTAGACAATAAGTAGACAATTCTCTTTTTGAGAAAGCCTTATAGATTGTAAACATTTTTCATTGTTTTTAAATCTGAAGAATCATACATTTATTTTATCTAAAGAATAACATAATAGATAAAAATTAGATACATTTTTCAACTCTAAAAGAATGTTACAGTCCTTTATATTGGTTAACTAATTTTTAAACATTATCAGTGAGTTTGTAGTTAGGAGTTAAAAAATCATAATGGAGGGACCAAGCTCCTCTTATAACAAATACGGTCTGGGAATTTAAGTGAGGAAAAAAAAAATTAAGCAACAAACTTTATACATATGCGCTTTTCCATAACGAATATTTATAATCTCTAGGTTACACAAAGTGTTATATGGAACTACTGAAAACAAGGCACTAAATAATGCAGAAAGCTTTTTGCCCCTATTATACAGGTTTGAATGGAAAGTTAACCTGATAACAAAACACAAAATAGTGATATGTAAATTTCATTTACCGTCCTGATTTACTTAGTTGGAGGTTAATGGCCAAATCAAATCTATTACATTGTCAAATGTTCCCAGGTTCTCAACTAGTTTTCCTCTCACGAACTTAACTTTGAAACTTCTGGTTTTTGGTTCCAATCATAGATTTCACCAAAATGAAATCAAAGATAGTAGAGCCTTTCATACTCAATTTCCCTAAGACTTAACAACAAAAGACTAAGAAGGAGAACAAAGCAGCACAATTTTATCCCTGGTTACATCAATGAATAATGGAAGCTCATACTTCTTGAAACACACCTGCTTTGTTTCTATACCACCATACTTCTTGGATGTCTCCTACCTTATTCAGTGTTCCTTTTCAGGGTCTTAACATTACAAATCACACTGACAATCAAGAATGGTTTTCTCCCAGTGGCGGTTCTTGATTCTGGATGTGGCATAAGGATTAGACTCATCCCAGGTAGAGAGGCCTTACTGGGGTAAGGAGAAACTGGTAAACCTTTTGTGGTCACTCGAGGATATCATAAAGATCAGAGACTTAGAGACATCAAATCAGCTGGCTTGATCCAACCACTTCTGTGGAATTATGGGTTTCCACACAGGAGGCTGGCGGGCTAAGCTGAGATTTTCTTAAAGGCTTACTCACACATCCTCCAGTCTCCTACTGCTTATGAAGTAAAGGCCAACAAAGCAGGGAATCTGCCTCTAACTCACCACCAGTCTCTAGCACTTCCTAGATTTGGAACAATATAAAAGGAATGGAGCAGAGATGTTCTAGTAAATAAAATACATGGACTTATTGTAGACTTTCAAGGTAAAACAAGACAAAATAAACAAAGAAACAGAAAAACAAAATTTGGGAATCATCTAGGTGCCCAATCAAAGCACCGGGAGTCCAGGCAAGAGAAATAAAGTTGAACCAGAGGTAGGATAAGCCTCACTATAAGTTTAACTCAATCCTGACCAAGGTCAATCCATGTGGAATTGAGAGGCTCATCCTCTTCCTTTCTTCCTACTGAAAGAAAGAAAATAAAGGAAAAGAAAGAAGAGAAAAAAGAAAAGAAAAGAGAAAAGAAAAAAGAAAAGAAAGGGAAGGGAAGAAAGGAAGGAAGGAAGGAAGGAAGGAAGGAAGGAAGGAAGGAAGGAAGGAAGGAAAGCAACCTAGTTCCTGGATTCCTGGAGGTGGAAAGCATCACCAGAGCTCTTTGCTTCTTTATTTGAGACATGGTGAGAAGCACAAAAATATAATCAATAATCAGTAGAAGAAAAATGAAATAAATGCACATAAGTATAGGTATTGGCATGGGAGTAACCAGGCAAGAATTTAAAGAATTTTAAAATAATGATGCTTAATATGTTAGAGAGTGAAATGTTAGTGAATTTCAACAGGTGCTTGGAACCCATATTAAAGAATGAAATGAAAACTCTAGATTTATATAAAATATGTAAAGTTTTGAATATAATAATTTCGGCAACAGATTGGCTACATCACAAAACAAGTTTAGTTCATCGGAAAATAGGTCAACAGAAAAATGCCTAAAATAAAAAGCATAGAGCAGAGAAAAAAGATTAAATAAGTAAGACAACATGGGGTGTACTCAAAAATTCTAAAAACACATCTCTCCTGGAGCTCCAGCAAGGAAAAAATATGTTGATTAATTTACTTTGGTCCTATTAAGTTTCAGGATCCTGTTCAATGTCAGAGTGAAGTTGCCCCCTTGCAGGCATTATACTAATAGAAATGACTAAGTAGGGTTATATCGATATTGACAAAAATGCCTGAGCAGGAGAACAAAATGCATGTTTTTCTGTTAGAATGATGTATCCATCCAGAGGGTTAAAGGTCTGTTTGTCAATTAAATGGGTCATCCTCAGATTATCTTAAGCTCTAAATCCTTTTCAAGTGTGTTCTCTGAAGGCTGTGCAGGATTGAAAAATAGTGAGACATAAGGGAACACATTTTTCTTCTGGTTGTTCAAAGAAAGTCACCTTGGATATGTAAAGGTCATTTTTTAGTATGAAGAATGGGGTCATGTTTGAGGTGATGAATGATGTTGAATGATCTGGATTTACAGAAACGGCAGAGTCAAGAATAGACAACATTGCCGCAATTCAAGCCTCGACTATATAAATTGGTACTCTGGAGAAGAAAAAGAGTTTGGAGAAGGGAAAAGAAGTAAATTATGTATTTTCAAGATCCACTTGGTATTAGTAGCTATAGTTCATAAAATTCAACTGCTGCCCATTGAAATTTCAAGCAGTCTTGCTGATGGTGGAATTCAATTATAAACGAGAAACTTAATTTCAGCTGCTTCAGTAAATATTGCATCTTTCTTAAATCAAATAATAAATTAATTTCTTCCTGCCTGAAGCCCCTGTAGCACTTAGTAAGAACTACATATATGCCAGCATTATGACTCCTTAAAACCGTGTGTCTGGTGAGAGGCAAGAATAACACACAAAAACAACAATGACAACAAAAATAGTAATCATGGTGCCCCAAAAGGGCGCTAGAATGTTTGTGAGAGGCCTTTCACTTATTTTTATTAGTGAGAGCATCTGACAATAAAATCATTAAAACACGGAACAAAAGCTGCTGCGTAAACCTCTTCCACAGTGACTGCCAGCAGGACGATTGGGAAATAGGAAGAATCGACATGGAAATAATCCCAGTTTGATCTACGGCATAGTCCCTGAATCACAAGAAAGTTTGGTTTCGTGTAGAGCGGGGCAGTTAATATACTATTTATATTCGGCATTTGCTGCGAGGGTGCATTTAAATATCATTTCTGTTCATGTAAGCAAACAGGGTACAGTCCTTGGTGTTTACTTTTCAACAAGATATTATTGGTGATTTAAATTTCTGGTCTTTTCCATTGTGCCTAGTAGTGAATGGGCAGAAATTTTGTGTGAAAAAAAAAACAAAAAACAGTTCTAAGTGATCCTAATTCCTGACGACAGAATAATGGTTTATCATGAAGGCAGAGTGACAATCCTCACTAAAAAAGGTGACCAGGCAATTTAAAGTGAAAGGTGATTCAACAAGATATTATTGGTGATTTAAATTTCTGGTCTTTTCCATTGTGCCTAGTAGTGAATGGGCAGAAATTTTGTGTGAAAAAAAAAACAAAAAACAGTTCTAAGTGATCCTAATTCCTGACGACAGAATAATGGTTTATCATGAAGGCAGAGTGACAATCCTCACTAAAAAAGGTGACCAGGCAATTTAAAGTGAAAGGTGATTCAACAAGATATTATTGGTGATTTAAATTTCTGGTCTTTTCCATTGTGCCTAGTAGTGAATGGGCAGAAATTTTGTGTGAAAAAAAAAACAAAAAACAGTTCTAAGTGATCCTAATTCCTGACGACAGAATAATGGTTTATCATGAAGGCAGAGTGACAATCCTCACTAAAAAAGGTGACCAGGCAATTTAAAGTGAAAGGTGATTCAACAAGATATTATTGGTGATTTAAATTTCTGGTCTTTTCCATTGTGCCTAGTAGTGAATGGGCAGAAATTTTGTGTGAAAAAAAAAACAAAAAACAGTTCTAAGTGATCCTAATTCCTGACGACAGAATAATGGTTTATCATGAAGGCAGAGTGACAATCCTCACTAAAAAAGGTGACCAGGCAATTTAAAGTGAAAGGTATATGTGTATAATAAATGGATCACTGAGGAGTTCCGCAGGAATGTACAATGAAGGAAGTAGGAAACTTTTGTTAAAGGAATCCACTAAATGAACGCTTTTCACTATATAATTTTTGTCATTTAAGTTTTGTTGGAAACTTTAAACACGTAGCAGCTTGTTTAAAATTCTGACAGGTAAAACAAATGAAAGCTAAATTCTTCTAGTTGGGGAGTGGGCTATGTTTTTGAAAAACAAAACAACTCTATCTGGCAAACTGAGGGACTAATAAATAAAATATCTGCTTTCATATAATGATTGAATCTAAAGAAGATGTCAGTAATGGTGGAAAGAAATGAATAAACTCTATATGGCCAGCAAGGTGATCCAGTTGTGAAACTGGATGGATGTCAGTCAAATAAGTTCTTTTTGAACTTCCTTCCTTCAATACCTTTGGGACCTGTGAAATATTTAGGATGAAAAGATATGGGTCATATCATTTAATTCTCCAGAAAGTCTCAACAACTCCCTGTTATCTGCAGAACAAAGTCCAAGTACCCCTGTGTATCATTTATGGACTTCTCCAATCTTATTTAAAATAAAATTTTCAGCATCATTTCTGATTATATTTTTTCCATATGCTTCATGCCTGAAATACAGCACCAGACTTGCTTTCTAGATATGCTTCCCCTAAATCTATTTTATGCTGGATTATGCAAATCTCTCTTCTTCATATGAAGATTCAAATTGTATCACATTTGCAAAACTCTTCTTGATTCAAACACAGTATCAAGTGTCTTTCTTTCTCTGTAGTCAAAGAATACCACACATAAACATTATTTCAAAATGTCTTTTCTTTAACAGAAAGTTATATATAATTTTCCCCACTATTTGTTTTAAGAAATATAAAGGCAAGGGGCGCCTGGGTGGCGCAGTCGTTAAGCGTCTGCCTTCGGCTCAGGGCGTGATCTGGGATTGAACCCCACTTCGGGCTCCTCCGCTAGGAGCCTGCTTCTTCCTCTCCCACTCCCCCTGCTTGTGTTCCCTCTCTTGCTGGCTGTCTCTGTCAAATAAATAAATAAAATCTTAAAAAAAAAAAAAAGAAATATAAAGGCAAGTTCTTAGTCACATTTATTTTTTATCCCTCATAGCATCTTACACTAGGGTTATATGGGTTATATTTTCCATATAACAGGCATTTGCTAAGAGTGTTGAATCAGCAAATGAATAAAAGGACTATTTCTGATTGTATTTAGTATTTGGGATGGCTAGGGCTTGTTGCAGGTCTATGGTATAACTATCCTGTTTTCTGAATTATTAATGGCTTAAGTAACAGTTTTGCAAAGATCATGTCTCTAGCTATGTAGAACTGGTAAAAGTAGCAGTGTGTGTGTGTGTGTGTGTGTGTGTGTGTGTGTGTGTAATGTTCAAAAACAAAATTCAACCAAGTAATATTTGAAGTCCTGATTGGATTTATTAAATGATTCATGAATCTGGCAGCATCCCATCTAGCAAGTAGAGGGGCTCTGATGAGCTACACCAAAAAAGGGGGAGTTAAAGGCAGAGAGGGAGCTGGGAATAAAAGGAAATTATTAGCAAAGAATGCATTGTTTCAGGTAAAGTCACCTACTAAAGGGAATGGAAAGGGTCTATCAGTGATCACTTCCTAGTGCTAACCAGGAAAATCCAGTTTGGCTCCTTAAAAGTTACATTCCATCCCATCGGGTTTGGAACTACAGTTAGGTTAGATATTAAATCTCCTTTAACTGACATAGGGCCTTAACACAATCAACTCCATTTTGGGCCTGTGGTTCTCTTTTTTTTTTTTTAAGATTTTATTTATTAATTTGACAAAGATAGAGACAGCCAGTGAGAGAGGGAACACAAGCAGGGGGAGTGGGAGAGGAAGAAGCAGGCTCATAGCAGAGGAGCCTGATGTGGGGCTCGATCCCATAACGCCAGGATCACGCCCTGAGCTGAAGGCAGATGCTTAATCGCTGTGCCACCCAGGTGCCCCTCTTTTTAAAGGTAATAATATATATTCTGAGATATTCTTATTTTGTGAAAACATTTCCAAGTATCTTCCTATGGTCATTAACAAAAACATGAAACTTCCTTTTATCTGTCTTCCCTTCATTTATTCTTTTTCTCCTGTATTTTTCTTCCCTTATATAATAAAATTCCTTATTTTCATTCCTTATAAATAAAATTAATTCCATAGGGGCGCCTGGGTGGCACAGCGGTTAAGCGTCTGCCTTCGGCTCAGGGCGTGATCCCGGCGTTATGGGATCGAGCCCCACATCAGGCTCCTCTGCTATGAGCCTGCTTTCTTCCTCTCCCACTCCCCCTGCTCGTGTACCCTCTCTCGCTGGCTGTCTCTATCTCTGTCAAATAAATAAATAAATAAAATCTTTAAAAAAAAAAAAAATTAATTCCATAAATCAGCAATAGAGATTTTTGACAATCAGATGGCAACCCACTTTGAAAATCTACTGTAGGAATTTGTGGCTACTTTGATAAATTTAGGACATTTATAATCTACTGACCTCTAAAGTACACATTACATTTGATTTGTATGTAGAATTTCTGACTTTGGTTGTATCAGTATACAGATTGATGTTTTTTTATTGTACTTTTATCCTGAAGACTTTAGAAAGAGGAAAAAAAATATCATCAGTAAACCTAATCTGGAAAGATATCCAAAATAATTCTTCTGTCTCAAGAGGAGCAGATAATTGAGATAAACACATGACCTTTGAAGTGCTTATCTGAACCAAGCAGATACCCCTGCTCTTAGTACAACTCATCACTTTCTGTTTGTACTGGGATAGAGAAGCTTGGCTATTAAGAGGCTGGGGCAAAGGGTGAACAAGAATGTGATATAATCATTTTATTTAGATTCCCATACCTGTTCTTCCTTTTTATTTGTTAGCATGATGCATGAACAAGCTTTATACCTGGACTTTTAAGTGAATCCTTTGGGATTTTTCTACCCAATATTAGGTTATATATTGTATGATATTTACATATTTAATTCTGAAAAAAAAATAATTCTCCATCACTGAAACATCGAGCTCAGAATTTGCTCTAAAGGCTCCTGAGATTGTACGATTTAAATTAGGAGAAAAAAGCTCCATTGTAAGTATTATTTGTTACTGGCAGTGATGAACGTGTTATACATATTATCTTATTTAATTCTTGGGGAGAGGAATAAGGTGAGGTATGTAAGTTTAATCTTATTTTACAGGTGAAAATTATTTATATTAAATAAATTGAGAGTCTGGATAAATCACTTTCATTGGTTCTCACTGGAGAAATATGACAAACAGCCACTGGGAAATCCTGCCACATATGTTTTTCATACAAAGCCCAAGACTATCTGCAGGATAAAGAATATTAACAGAGGATGCTGATGACATATCATCACAATTTTGAAAATAAAACTCTGCCTGGCCTCAAACACATTGCTTCACAAGGAGGGGGAAAAACAAAACAAAGCAAAAACTTTAATTAATTTGCAGGGCAAATTTCAAAGAAATGGTCTGGGAACAGTGATAGATATATATATATATATATATAGGATAGGAGGTAAAGTTCTAATTATGGAGGAGCAACCATAATCCTTGCAAAGAGAAAAGAGCAATAATCAGAACCACTCTTAAATATATTCTAGAAGTTAGATGTATTAGAAAATTTGAAATAACTATATGAAATATGTTAAAGATTCTTGTGAAGATAAAACATACACGATTAGATATGAAATTTCACCAGAGAGATGAAAACTTTAAAGATGGGCACTACAAAGACAAGTTCTGGGAGAAATAATTTGCAAAACATAGATATATCCAATAAGGTCTTTGAATCTAGATATAAAAAAATCAATAATTTTTTAAAGATCAATAAAATTGATGTAGCTCTAGCCAGACTAAGACAACACATATTACTAATATCAGAAATGAAAAAGGGAACATCATTACAGATCCTATAGACATTGAAAAGATAGTAAATGAATACTATAAACAAATCTATGCCCCAAAATTTGATAACTTAGATGAATCAATTCTTTGAAATTGCCAAAACTCACACAAGGAAAAATTGACAATCTAAATAGGGCTATATCAACTAAAGAAATTGAATCAATAATTAGTAATAGTCCAAAACCGGAAACAACAGGTCTGGATGTGTTCACTGGCAAATTCTACAATTATTTAAGGAATAAATTCTATCAATTCTCTATAATATATTTTAAAGGATAGAAGTAGAGAGAATACTTTCTAACTCATTTTATGAGGCCAGCATTACCCTAATACCAAAACCAGACAAAAACACTACAAGAAAACTGCAAACCAATTTCTCACAAGTATAGATGCAAAAGTCTTCAACAAAATATTAGCAAATGAAACCTAAAATGTATAAAAAGAATTATACATCATGACCAAGTGGGATTTATCCCAGTTATGTGAGGCTGGTTCAGCATTAAAAAAATGAATTAATGTAATTCATCACATCAATAGACTAAACAAGAAAAAATCACATAATCATATCAATAGAGGTAGAAAAAAAATTGACATTTTCCAAAATTCATTTATGATTTAAAAAAGAGGAAAACAAAACACTCCTTAGTAAATTGGGACAAGAGGAGAACTCCACAACTTGATAAAGGGTATCTACAAAATTTTAGGATTGTTTGTTCTAGTTCTGTGAAAAACCTTGAGATCAAGACCTGAAGTGAGATCAAGAGTCAGATGCTTAACCAAGTGAGCTACCCAGACAGCCCAACTATTGGTATTTTGATAGAGATTGCATTAGATGTATAGATTGCTTCGGGTAGTATAGACATTTTAATAATATTTGTTCTTCTAATCCGTGAGTATGGAATGTCTTTCCATTTCCTTGTGCCATCTTCAATTTCCTCAATTTCTATCATCTTTGTGTGTTTTATAGTTTTCAGAGTACAGGTCTTTCACCTCTTTGGTTAGGTTTATTCCCAGGTATAAATATTAGCAGATTTATTGCAAGTAATTGGCTTACATGATTGTGGGAGCTGGCAAGGCAAGTCTGAAACCCGTGGGGTGAGCTGTCAAGGAGGGTAGGTTGGAACTCAGGCATGAACTGAAGCTATTATCTGTAGGTGAAATCTCTTCTTCCTCAGGAAATCTTCAATTCCACTCCTAAGGTCTTTCACATGACCGACTCAGGCTTACAATAATCTCCCTTCCATAATACAGTAAAATGATTATGGACTTCAATCACATCTACAAAATATCTTCAGAGCAACACCTAGATAGGTGTTGGATTGACTAACTGGAGGCTATCGCCTAGTCAACTGACACATAACACTGACCATCACAATGACCTTTGTTGGTACCTTTTTGAGTTTATTTACCTTTCATATCTTTGAACATGTGGTTGTATATATTAAGCAAATTATTTTCTTGTGATAATTTAAAAAAAGGATGTTTCTGTATTACATTTTAGCACATGACACTAATTTAGAACATATGTGCCAACTTCTATTTCCATCAGAAGAGTGTGAGAATGATTTATTTCCTACACACTTTACACAAGTGTTAGCATTCTTCAAAAATTAGCAAATTTTTGCTGTCCGCAATTCCTGAACAAGGATTCAGCAAGCAATAAGAAAAAAAAAAATACATATTCTTGTATTGTTTAATAGTTATAGCAAGAATCTCTTTTTTTCCTAGAATAGAATGCATCTTAATCTACAGCTTATTTGGAAAAATATATTCATTGGAAGACTGTATAAAATTTACTTTACAATTATATTCAAATAATTATATTCTGTTCCTATTTAAGGGAAAAACTTATTATATACCATAAAATTACTATAACTATTTCCTTAAGTTGAAAAGTTGTTATTGTTAATTTCTTAGTGTTACCATCTTAGAAGGGAAAATGTACAGCCTAGTATCTTGGTTTAGCTACTCTATAAGCCATTGCTAGAATATTTATTCTTTAGTAATCCAATATAACAAGGTTTTCTCATTTGTAAATGGAGATAATGGTTTCTATCTAAGAGGACGTAGTGAGGATTAAATGAAATAATATATGTGGAGAGCTTGGTACAATTTTTGGTATCTAGTAAGCTCTCAATTGTAGCTATTATTGCTATTACCTTAAAAAGTAACGGAGTCTAAGAGAAAGCATGGGCTTTCCCCCTAAGCACTGTATATCAGGGTTTGAGTCCTTATTATTCCAATTTTTACCTCTGTAACCGTTTGCAAGTTAATTAGCCTCACTGAGTATCATTTTCTTACCTATAACAGAGGAACTATAGTAACATTTATCTCACAGTGTTATGACAATTACATAACTAAATGAGAGAATTTAACAAGAGCTTGGAAAACCACAAATGTCTATAAAGTTATATTAATTACAGAATGTTGTTTTGATTAATATTCTTGCCTCCATTTATTATATGAAACAAACTCCTTGCTTTGCATCATTTCATAGGGCAATTACAGCTTCTAAAACGTAATCTCATTTCCAAGTCCAAATGGAATAATCCATCTTTTGACCTACTTTAAAATAAAAGGGGTTAAATTAAGCCATTTTATTTGCCTCCCTAAGAAAATCCCTATAAGGCTTTCCAAAGCCCATGAGTGCTCCAAGCATTTGGCATCTCACGGGTAGGGGAAATGCCTTGCTTGCATTCACTAAGTAACTGTGTCCTTCACTGCATCAGCTGTCACACTCCAGAGTGGCAAGGCACAATGGCTTCCAGGCAGTTTGGGAACAATTGTCATGCCCTATTAACAAACATAAAGAGAACAGTATGTTTTCCTCTATTATCCAGGGCTGTACATTTTACTGCTGTCTCTCTAGCCCTTTATGGTATTACAACAGCAGGCAGAGAGAGGGACAGTGATAAGTTGAAGGCAACTTCAAGCTTCACATTGTACTCTAGTGATAACCACATGTTGCCCGGAGCTAAAAGATCAATTCCCTTTGCTCTTAGTACTCAATATAGTTTGGTGGGAAAACACTGAAGAATGTACCCAGAAGCTGTTTGATTTTGTTTTAAAATCTCCTTGGATGAAGGATCTAAAAATATACCTTGCAGGCTGGTAACAATTTGGCAGAGCTATTTATTATGACATGTAAACATTGAATTTCAGCCAAGATGGAACATGACTCCACATGCTGCATGAGTTTTGATTACTGATATTTTTAGGAAGTTGTTATGAAAATCATGGGAAATTGAAGTGTAAATAAATAGTAATTAATTACAAGCCAACCAAAATAATAAGTCTCTGCAGAGATGGATAGCCTCTTATCAAAAAGCAAGTCATGGTTTGCCAACATGTCCAACAAACTCCTGAAAATAATTACCAACTTGGGACAAGGGAAAAATTAGCATCCACATAGTTGTTCAGCAAATGTTTAAAAGCAAGAACTTATAATACAGTATAATATAATATGATGTAATAAAATATAATAGTATTGCTATATTAACTTCAATAAGTAGTTAAATATGAAGAAATTATTCCAAGTTTCAGGAGGGGATTCTGTTAAAACTATAATTTTAATTCACATAGAATGCACACTTAAATACACATACTAATTCAACTTACTCATATTTAAATTTCTATTTGATTCCTGTTTTTACCAGTAATAGAGCCTTTGATTATTAAATGAGTGAAATTTTAGGAAATCTTGAAAATGTGTGGGATTTTTTTCACATGAAATAATCTTGCCTTTTATTCCCTCTTTTATTGTTTTCCACAAAGCTGTCTCTCCTTTCTTGTTCTTTATATTATTGAGTTAACTTATTGATGGTTGTAGGGTTTGCTAGTTTGTTTCACATAATTTATAGATGTGCTCACAATTTATAGATACAGGATTTGTTCCTGTTTTAATCTCCTAAAAGGCTGGTGACCACATTTTTATTTTTGCCTTTTCTTAATATCTGATAATTTTTAGTCTGTTAGTGAACTGGTTAATACATCCAGGATAATGATGATGTTTTAGTTTTCAGGTAAATGGTCTGACATCCTTCAGCCAAACTCACATTTTGTACACATGTACATGAATTCAGTCTTCAACTAAGGAGTTGCTGTCAAAATATTTTTGGTTGGGCTATGCCTCACTTTGTCATTGCCTTGAACAGAGTCCCATGTAACAAATGTTATACATCCAGTCAATATAAATGATGCTCTATGTACATTTACTCTGTTGTTTGGTTCTTTGGGCAACTTGTAGAGAAAACAATTTGGCTTCACGTCCTTAATGCTAATATTGAATTCAAGATTTCTACACAAAATAAAACAGAATGGAAAATCTGATGAAATTAAACTGCTATTTGGAAACGCATGGAACAAAGGATTCTCTTTTTTTTTTTTTTCTTTTTGGCATGTGACTGGTAACAATCTCTCACAACTATAGACCCAAACTGGAAGTCCAATTTGTGCTTTTGCACAGAGTCTTTCATTAAGAAAGTAGGCAGAAAAATCAGACTGGAAATTTCCATTGTGATAACAACAAGCAGCCTTGTGAAATGAAGACTCATTGACCACTAACTCTATGAGTCACACATTGTTTCTTATATATGCTTAAAGTCATTTGTGGAATTATTATTCATGAAGGCAGTAACAATGCAGATATATCTATATCTATCTATCATCTGTCTTTCTATCAGAAATAATCACTTGGTTTAGTGGACTTACTCACAATGATGAGCACCAGCAAATACTGAGTCAAGAATCACCATTATGATAAACCTAAATAATATTGTTAATTGATTCACTTGCAAAAAAAAAATTGATTACACTTCTAACCTCTTTGATGTATTTTAACTCATTTAAAGCTCAAAATGATCCTATGGTATGCCTGTCATTATATTCTCCAAGTTACAGATAAGAGAAGCAATGCCAAAATAAAGTAACTTGTCCATAGTCAGGTAGTGACAAGTAGTGAAGCTTGCAATATAAATTTCAGAGTGGGAGCTTATTTATTTACTTATTTTTATTGAAGAATAATTAACATACAGTGTTATATTAGTTTCAGGTGTCCAATATAGTGACTCAATAATTCTCCACATTTCTCAGTGCTCATCAAGATAAGTGTGCTCTTAATCTTCCTTATCTATTTCTCCCATCCACCCACTCATGGGAGTTTAATACTTTCATTATATTCCTCCTCATAGAATCATACACAGTGTCTTTAACAAAGCCAGGATATAAGAAATGAAAACTTTAGAAGTAAGTGGCACCAATTAGCTGCTCACACACAGAGACATTTCCATTGTACACACATATACACACATACAGAAGAAACTTTATATGCCAGTTGCGAGAGTATTTGAATGAACATTCACTTCCTTAACTTCTCCGTGATATTTTATAAATATCCAGTGCTTTTCATTTATACACAGTCTACGCAAGTTTACTATGAACATGGAAACACTGTTACTCTCCATAAGAACAATGCTGCAGTTTGATAATTACATTTCATGCAATTTTCTGAGTACTATATCTCCTGCTTCATGCCACTGAATTCAACAGTTCCTATTCCAGCACATACTGTCCAGGGCTTCCTGAAATTAAATTTCTGTGAATTTCGTTAGACTTAAGAAGTCATCAAAATATTTGAACAAGCACTGCTATCTCCAAAAACAAGATATCAAACACAAAAATATCTTTATTTAAAGTAGGTAAATGTGAATATCCAACAAGGAAAAACGGTGTTGCCAATATCTTCTCCATAAGCTAACCTTAAATCCATTTTATAATTCCTAAGGTGGAAATCAAATGAAGTATTCTTTTCCAGCTTTATCTTATTATCAGTTATAATGGACCCAAAAGAGTTATCTCCAGGGTACCTGAGGATTTCTCAATCTCTATACCCATCAACAATAGCTTTATCTAAAAAGTGATTATACTTTGTGTACTTCCTGCATGGCAGGCATCATACTAGACGTCTGTGATAACAGCTCACATAATATATGGACTCAGCCCTCAATGGATATATAGTCTATTAAGCAAGATAAGACAAACGTGAAGTACAATAAAATATGAGGCGTGTTCATGATAGAAAACTGAATAACATGCTATGGTAGGAAATAAGAGGAATATATGAATCAGACTTTAATTGAAAAATCAGGGTTGTACTTGCTGTGATGATCACTGAGTGATGTATGAAACTGTTGAATCACTATGTCGTACACCTGAAATTAACATAACACTATCTGTTAAGTAATTGGAATAAAAATAAAAACTTAAAAAAAAAAACCCACCAGGTTGGATTTATAAAGGCATGACCATTTACCTGAATTTTTAAGTTTAAAAAAAGAAGTATAAATTTTGGTGAAAAATGTACATCAGCAGACAGAAAAAATAGCCTTGTGAAATAATGGTATTGTGACACCATATACTTTCCTCAAAAAACCTCATGCCGTTTCTTATAGCAAATATAACAAATGGGAATGTGATTTGAGATAAGCCTGGGAAGGGACAAGTGTGCTAAGCTTCGGAGTTTGGAATTGGTCCTGAAAGTTATGCAGAATTACTGAAATATTTAGAGCAGACTATTAATATGATAATTTTTAAACAGACTATTCTGTGTATAGTATTGTGGATGGATTGTAGGGGATCCTGATTAGAGCCTGGAAATCTAGTTATGTTATTATTCTAGTCCAAGTCTTAAGAGACATGAATTTAAGATAAGATGGGTGGTGATACACATAAGAATTACCAGGAAAGTAGAAGTTATAGAACAGATCAGACAGAAGCTATGGAAGAAGGTGGTATGTGAGAATGAAGAGAATAAATGTAATTCCCAGGTTTTTATTTTGGATAAATATGTTTTTGCTGACATTATTTACTAAGAAAAGAGATACTGGGAATTATGAATTATGAATGGAACAAAAGAAGAATTTAGTTTCTGATAGTTGGGTTTGAGGTGCCAGTGGAATATCCAAGAAAAATATTTCTATTCATCTCCATAAGAAGTGCTTATTTGACCTAACTTGAAGGGACATATGCACCCTAATGTTAACAGCAGCACTATCAACAATAGCCAAATTATGGAAAGAGCCCAAATGTCCATTGACTGATGAATAGATAAAGAAGAAGTGGGGTGTGTGTGTGTCTGTGTGTTATGGAATATTACTTGGCCATCAGAAAGAATGAAATCTTGCCATTTGCAACAAGGTGGATGGAACTAGAGTGTATTATGAAATACACTAAGTGAAATAAGTCAGTCAGAGAAAGATAAATCCCATATGGTTTCATTCATCCGTGGGATTTAAGAAACAAAACAGATGAACACAGGGGAAGGGAAAGAATAATAAAATAAGATAAAAACAGAGAGAGAGGCAAACCGTAAGAGACTCTTTAACTATAGAGAACACACTGAGAGTTGCTGGAGGGGAGGAGGATGAGGGGATGGGCTAAATAAATGATGGGCATTAAGGAGGGCACGCGCTGGGATGAGCACTGGGTGTTATATGTAAATGATGAATCACTGAATTCTACCCCTGAAACCAATACTACGTTATATGTTGACTAACTTGAATTTAAATAAAATCTTGGAAGGAAAAAAAAAAAAAGAAGTGCTTATTTGAGAAGTCTGAAATGAAGACAGGAGTCATTAAATTGGATATGGGTTTTGATGACTTTACCAATTAGAAATGCAGACATCTAAGGGACAAAATGCCACAGAAGAAACTACAAAAGAGATCAACTAAAATTTTCTCAGGCAGATATGGCAGTGGTCTATAGTAAAATGGTTCATAGCAATTAATGCCTGAGGGTGTAGCTGTTAGAGCCAGACTACCTTAGTTCAAAATCTGGCCCTATCTGTACCTAGATATGGAATTTTGAGCAAGTTGCTTAAACTCCTTGAGCCTGTGCATTAATTTGTTGAACAGGAATATTAATAGTTCATACCTTACAGGGTTACTGTGAAGATTAGATATTAAATAATTTCAGTTGCTGGTAGATGGTAGAGAACTAAATTAATGTTGGCTATTGTCAGCATTTTTAACTTCTGAAATACATAAACTCCTTACCAATTGAATGAAGAGAGATTAAAATTAGAAAGAAAGAAAAAAAAAAAACAGGACCAACCAGGATCTTTTTAGGCCAGTTTGATAGAGGAAATGGAGGCTAAGAGAAGTCCCAAAGCACAGGATCAGTTAGCGTGGGATGAATCTCAGAACTGTCTGCTGTCAAAGTAAGTATTCTTAAATACGAAACCAGAGAGCTAACCGTATTTTCTAAAGGTTGGTTTTTCCATTAAGGTAGGACAGGAAAGGCATCAACTATGTCAGCTCATTTTTATTCAACTTCCACAGATAATTCATCTTCTGTATTGAGACACTGATGATGACAGAGGGTTCTAGCCTCTTCCATGTTTGGGATTTAGTCAGCCTTCCAGCTATCTCTGCACTAGCTTGGAGGCAGACATATCTAAGCAAACTCGATAGAAAAGCAGGGATGGAAAGAGGAGTGCCAGGGGTTATTTCCTCAAGTTCCCTCTGATTAGAAAGAAAATAGACCTAAATGATTGGCCATTTGCCTAATTCCCTTTAGCAGTTACTGATATATTCAAGAGACTCATTATCTAAGAAAGTTTCTTTATTAGTTCTAGCAGTTTTTTCATGGAATCTTTTTGGTTTTCTATATAGAGTATCATGTCATCTGCAAATAGCAAAAGTTTTATTTCTTCCTTTTATTTATGTCTTTATTTATTTATGTCTTTTATTTCTTTCTGTTGTCTGGCTGCTGTGGCTATGAATGTCTGATTGCTGAGCCTAAGACAATAAAAAAACTCAGTAAAGTCACAGGATATAAAATCAATGTACAGAACTTTGTTGCATTCTATACACTAATAATGAAGCAGCAGAAAGAGAAATTAAGGAATCAATTCCATTTACAGTTGCACCCAAAACACAGATACCTAGGAATAAACCTAACCGAAGAGGTAAAAGACCTGTACTCCAAAAACTATAAAACACGATTAAAAGAAATTGAAGATGGCACAAAGAAATGGAAAAACATTCCAGGTTCATGCGTTGGAAGAACAAACATTATTAAGATTACCAAAAGTATTACCAAAAGTAATTTACACATTTAATGCAATCCTTATCAAAATACCAACAAAATTTTTCATAGAACTAGAAAAAACAGTCCTAAAATTCATATGGAACCACAAAAGACCCTGAATAGGCAAAGCAATCTTAAAAAAGAAAAACAAAGCTGGAGGCATCACAACTTTGGACTTCAAGCTATACTACAAAGCTGTAGTCATCAAGACAGTATGGGACCGGCACAAAAAACAGACACATAGATCAATGGAGCAGAATAGAGAACCCAGAAATGGACCCACAACTATATGGTCAACTAATCTTTGACAAAGCAGGAAAGGATATCCAATGGAAAAAAGTCTCTTCAACAAATACTGTTGGGAAACTGGACAATAACATGCAGAAGAATGAAACTGGACCACTCTCTTACACCGTACAAAAAATAAATTCAAAATGGATAAAAGACCTAAACATGAGACAGGAAACCATCAAAATCCTAAAGGAAAACACAGGCAGCAACCTCTTTGACCTTGTCCATAGCAACCTTTTACTAGACAGGTAGCCAGAGGCAAGGGAAACAAAGGCAAAAATGAACCATTGGGACTTCATCAAGATAAAAAGCTTCTGCACAGCAAAGGAAACAATCAAGGAAACTAAAAGGCAACCTACCGTATGGGAGAAGATAGTTGAAAATAACATATCTGATAAAGGGTTAGTATTCAAAATCTATAAAGAACTTATCAAACTCAACACTCAAAAAACAAATAATCCAGTTAAGAAATGGGCAAAAGACATGAATAGACATTTTTCCAGAGAAGACATACAGATGACCAACAGACACATGAAAATAAGTTCAACATCGCTGATCATCAGGGAAATACAAATGAAAACTTCAATGAGATATCACCTCACACCTGTCAGAATGGCTAAATGAGAAATAGGTGTTGGCCAGGTTGTGGAGAAAGGGAAACTCTCCTGCATTTTTGGTGGGAATGCAAAGTTGGTGAAGCCACTCTGGAAAACAGTGTGGAGTTTCCTCAAAAAGTTAAAAATACAACTATCCTATGATCTAGCAATTGCACTAATAGATATTTACCCAAAGAATACAAAAATACTAATTCGGAGGGATACATGCACCCCAATGTTTATAGCAGCATTATCTACAATAGCTAATTATGGAAAGAGCCCAAGTAAGTGTCCATTGACTGATGAAGTGATAAAGATGAGGTGGTGTGTATGTGTGTATATATACACACACACATATACATATAGATACATATATACATATATATGTATATACACTATAATATACACATATACACACACATATATGTGTGTGTACATATATATATACACACACATATACATGTGTGTGTATGTATATATACATTTCAAAGAATGAAATCTTGACATTTGCAAAGACATGGATAGAGCTAGAGGGTATTATACTAAACAAAATAAGTCACCCAGAGAAAGACAAATACCATATGACTTCACTCATATGTAGAATTTAGGAAACAAAACAAACTAGCAAAGAGGGGGAAAAGAGAGAGGCAAACCAAGAAACAAACTCTTTCTTTTTTTTTAAGATTTTATTTATTTATTCGACAGAGATAGAGACAGCCAGTGAACAAACTCTTAACTACAGAAAACACACTGATGGTTACCAGAGGAGAGGTGCATGGGGTGGGGATGATAGGATTAAGGAGTACACTTGTAATGAGCTCCAGGTGTTGTATGGATGGATTGAACCACTATATTATACACTTGAAACTAATATAATATTGTATGTTAAGTATCTGGAATTTAAATAAAAATTTTAAAAAAATAAAAAAGATTCTTTAAATTAGAGGAACAGACGGGGATGGAAGTAAAATCTTTTTGTTGTTGCGGCCTACCCACCACCTACCCAGTGTTAAGCAGGAAAGAGCAGATCAGTCATACTAAATGTAAACTATGCTTTTTTGGCTTATGTAAGATGAGATGTGAGAAATTTATGATCTTATCACATAGTCCACTCTCTCTCTCAAACGCCTGCAAATAAGCTGTGATCACCTTGAATTCTATGCCCCACTTATTGTTGGATTTTTATAATCTTCATTCATTCCTTCATTCATTTTTTAAAATTTAGTAAACGGTTATTGACATAATACTGTGTGTTAGATGGTTTTCTCATCACTGGGGATTAAAAGGTGAATAAAACTGATAAAAGTCTCCCCTCATGGAACTTACATTCTTACTGATGGAGCCAGGCAATGGACAAATACATAAGTAAAATACACATTACGACGTCCATTCAAAAACTTGTATGTGTATGTTACAGCAGTATTATTCATAATATGAAAAAGTGGATACAACCCAAATGATGAACCATCAACTGACAAAATTTTTTTTTTAAAAATGTGTTATATCCATAAAAAGAAATTCAGGAATAAAATATAATGAGCTACTTACACATGCTTCAAAATGGATAATCAAATATTAGAATGTTTATACTAAGTGAGAGAGGCCAGTCACAAAAGATTCCATATTTGTGATTCCATTCATAGCACAGGTGCTGAATAGGCAAATCTATAGAGACAAAAAAGTAGATTAAGGACTGCCTAGGACTGGGGAGGGGAGAATGGATAGTGACTACTAATGTGTAAGGGGTTTCATTTTGACATTAAGAAATGTTCTAAAAGTAGATTGTGGTGATGATTGAACAACTCTGCAAAAATAATAAAACTCACTGAACTGTATGATTTAATTGATTGAATCTTATGGTCTGTGATTGGAACTGTGAAAATAAATAAAAATGCAATACCTATTATGTCAGATCATGATAAGTGTTCCAGAGAAATAGAAAACAAAGAGGGAGGATAGGTAGTGGGACAAGAGCATACCTTGGGGAAGACCTCTCCAAGGCAGGAAGAATAGCAACCTCAAAGATCCCCAGTCTACAGTATGACCAGTGTGTTTGAAGAGTGGTAACAGGTCCATCATGGTGGAGCAAAAGGAACAATAAGGAAATTAATAGAGATGAAAAGAGTGGTGACACAGGCTCTGTGGTGAAGGGTCTTATAAAGCCTAGACAAATTCCAGATTTTATTATGAGCAGATTTCAGAGGGCTTTGAGCAGAAGCATGATATTGACTGATTTATACTTTCTGTGGATCATTCAGGCTACTCCAGGCTATAGGGAAGCAAGAGAAGCAACGAAAGCATTTAAAAGGGAATTTCAATAAGCCAGAAGAAAGATGGTGCTGGCTTGAGAAAGGTTGAAAAATAAGGTGAGGTTGAGTTGTCAGATTCTGGATATATCTCAAAGAAGAGTCAACAGGAATTGCTGGGAGAAAAAAAAATGTATATTCTTTTGATGGTAGGTATTAGCTTGTCCTCTCTTGAATATTTCCCATTGAGTCAGATTATTTCTTCCCCTAAAACAGTTTTGAGATCCTTCTCTTGGAATTTGTCACAAAGTGAAGGTGAGAATTTACTACTTATGGCCAAATTTACTCTCAAGTAATACTAAAATGATAAAATGATTGGGTAAGTTGAGAATTGGGTATGATAGAAATTTTCCTTGGAAATCTTTTAGGAAAGTCACACTGGAGGCTGACATTCTATCTGTCATTTTATCCCAGAGCCAGGTTCTCTTTCAGTATTGCTCATTTTTAAAACATAAAATGAAGCAGTTTTCTCCCATTAAGAAATCATGTTAAACAAATTCTGTATCTATTCAAAGACAGAATCACTCAGCAGAGCAAGATACTAGTGAAGAAAAAAATATGAAAACACTAAGACAGATTATCTCATTTATGTCACCCATGTTACATTATCTCTGGAACTTTGACAAAATTGAAATATTATCTAATTCTGGTTTTGGGTAAACACACATATTTAAATTCACATAAGTTAAATAATTTTATTGTAAGACTAATTCTGATATTTTATACAATTGCATATTGTGTATGCTTATGATTCTAAAATCCTCTTATTTTGAGTCAAAGCTCTCTTCAGCTTTTCAGATCTGAATATCCAACTGTCTACTTATCTCTACCTGGTTGTCCATCTTTTTTTCTTTAACCTTTATCTCATAGGATCTCATTTCAATATCCCTCTGTTTGTAATGGCAAAACCACTATCTACTTGTCCAAACTCAAAATCTGTGATTTATTCTCCTCATCATCTTCTCTTTACTCATTCCACATTAAATGGGTCATCATGCCTTCTCAATTCTACCCAAATTTTGACACCGTCTTAATCCAGGGCCTCTGGTTTTCTCTCCTGAACAATTAAAATAGCCTAAGTAAACGGATCTATCTACTTTATTCAGTCAAATACCACTTTCTAGAGATATCATGGTAAATGATTAAAAAAATTAAAACTCTTAATATAACAAGTGAAAAATCAGTTGCTTAATAAATACTATCTATTAATGTTAATGTTGCCAATAATATACAGCATCTACTTCTTGGTGCTTAGAATTAAAATACAGGATGATAATTTCTGCTAAGCAGTTAAGTACAAGGTATTATAGAATCACATTAAAGAACATTTAACTCAGTCTAGTCTATAAGAGAAAGTCAATCATAAGTTCAGTTATGTCAAGATCACTGTCATAGTCACTGCTTCTTCCCCAAGACCCATCATAAGTCTTCACACTAAATACACACTGAACAAATGCATGCATGCATGCATGCATGCATGAATGAATGAATGAATGAATAAAAAAATTAATGTGTTATCTGAGATTAGAACTGAAAGTTTCAGTCTAACATAATAGAGCCCTATTGTTTCAGTACCTGCACAGAGTGGGCACTAAAAATTTGATCAGTGAGTCTTTGGAAAAACCCATATACCTCACTGAAGTCGGTGTAAACTGTCTTAAGTTTCAAATATAATGAGGTCATGTCTATCAATAAAAATTCCTAAAAATAAATAATCAATTCCTAAAGAATGCTTTCCCCTGCTATTAAAAAGTGTTCATTTCTTAGTTCTATCTATGTTTCCAATTTGAGTCCATTACTAACTGTGGAAATTCAACTTAAGCAGCTCACTGAATGAAGTCATTGAGGCAAACAGTAAATAACTCCCTTGCAGGAAGTCATGGCTCATTGCAAGACAGGAGCCCCTTCTTCCCCTAATTCTTTACCTGTAATAAGCAGAGAAATTATCAAGAGCCTTTTAGACATTCAGCCTGCTCAAGCATTTAAAGCAAACTGGGCTTAATTAATAATGTTACTATAGAGATAAATTTTGAAAACAGAGAGCAACACTGAGACATGACTTGTGAAAAAAATACAGTTTCTGTACATGAGCAAGTAACAAATAGGTATAATAAAACAAACAAGTAATCTTAGGTATAAGAGTATAGTATAAAGTAATGGTGTTTGTGATATACACCAAGTATCAATATAAGAAATATACCCAAAGTGCGAGTTGACAAGTGAGTCTAAAATTAAGCTGTATTTATTTTTTCAAAATTTGATTTAAATTCTAGTTAGTTAACATATAGTGTAATACTGGTCTCAGGAGTAGAATTTCGTGAGTCATCACCTATATATAACACCCAGGGCTCAACACAACACATGCCCTCCTGCATGCCCATCACTCATTAGCCCATCCCCCTGTCCATCTCCCCTCCGTCAACCTTAGTTTGTTATCTATAGCTGAGTCTCTTATGGTTTGCCTCCCTCTCTCTTTTTATCCCTTCCTCTATGTTCATCTGTTTTGTTTCTTAAATTCCACAGATGAGTGAAACCATATGGTATTTTTCTTTCTCTGACAGGCTTATTTTGCTTAGCGTAATACCCTCTAGTTCCACCTGCATCACTGCAAATGGCAAGATTTCATTCTTTTTGATGGCTGAGTAATATTCCAGTACACACACACACACACACACACACACACACACAAATATACACACATACACATACACACACACACACACCATATCTTCTTTATCTATTCATCAGTTGATGGACTGTCTCCATAATTTGGCTATTGTAGATAATGCTGCTATAAACATTAGGGTGCACATGCCCCTTTGAATCAGTATTTTCATATTCTTTTGGTAAATACCTAGCAGCACAATTGCTGGGTTGTAGGGTAGTTCTACAAAATAAAGCTTTAAAGTCCTTTTTAAATGATGACTTCATTGTTACTCTATCGATACATTTTGAAAGGTGTTTAATTTGACCAAAATGCCAAACTTGAAGGCATCTATAATAAAAATTGCTCCTTAGCACTTGAGTAAGAAGTCCTAGGGGAGATTATATCTAAATCTAGATGAGTACATATAGAAAGGAAATGTAGTTCTTAACACTTTGTCCACATTTCTCCAGGGTTTGTTTTAACTCTCACAACGTGGAGGATTCTGCAACATATCCGGTGAGTCATGCAGACTCACATCAAAATCCTTTAAAAATATATTAATTTTGACCAATAATTCCCCCATAGCAAACAAGAAGAGATATGCAAAAATTTGCATATGTACTATACTATTATTTGGTGTCTGGGAATTGTATATGAAAAATATGAGAAATAATACAATTAAACTCATCGAGCATCAAATTTTGAAATGGACTGCAGCACATAACACTGACTAAGAGATTTAATGCAAACTAATCTGTTGCTATGAACAACCGTTAGACCCAATGAGCTCTGAAATAACTAGATTTTATCCATTGTGAAAGTGTTACTCTTTAAATGTAATAAACTTTCTATTAGGTTTAACTGAACTTAAACTTTTTATCTAAGATATTGTGATTCCTCAGTTTATTGTAATCTGTAGAGCAGAACACTGGGACTAGCAATCCCATTTTTCTACACTCTTAAAAAATTTTAAGTGCACAACATATTATTGTTGATTATAGGTATCATGTTGTACAGATGAGGTCTACAGCCTTTTCATCTTGTTTACCTGAAACTTTATGCCCTTTGACTAGTAATTCCCCATTTCCTTCTACCCCACCCCCTATCAACCATCATTCCACTCTTTGATACTGAGTCTATTTATTTTTCTCTTTTATTTTTTTACTTATTTATTTATTTAGCTTAAGGAAGTGGTTGTTTCTTTTTCTTTTTATTGAGGTATAATCGATGTGTAACATCATATTAGTTTCAGGTGTACACCAAAATGATTCAATATTTGTATAGACTACAAAGTGATCACTGTAATAAGTCTAGTTAACATGTATCACCATATATAGTTACAGACTTTTGTTTTCTTGTGATGAAGACTTTTAAGATCAACTTTCTTATCAGCTTTAAATATATAATACAGTATTACTAACTACAGTCACCATGTGGTACAATACATACCCTCCAACTTAATTATTTTTATAACTGCAACTTTGTGCCTTTTGACTCCCTTCATCCATTTCCTCCCTTCTTCCCCCTGCCTCTGGCAACCACCAATCTGCTCTCTTTATCCATGAGTTTAGTTTCATTATCGTTGTTGTGATCATTAGTTAGTTTTTAATTTCACATATAGGTGAGATCACATGGTATGTCTTTCTCTGCCTGATATTTCGCTTAGCATAATGCCTAAATTCGAACGTTTTAGATACCTCATATAAGTGGAATCATGCAGTATTTGTTTTTGTGTGGCTGGCTTATTTCACTAACATTCATGTCCTCAAGTTTCATCCACATGCCACAGATTGCAGAATCTCCTTTTTCAGCTTGAAATATTATTCATGAAGGGGTGTGACCAGGCTAAGCATAAACTGAGAATACTGACACAGGATTTCCACAGTTTCTCTGTAAAATAGTCATCTATGGAGAGGGAGAAGAGATATTCAGTGCTACCTAATGCTAAGGATAAAAAAGAGAAAGGAGAAAATTAAGGAGAAGACAAGGTCAAGTCCTGGCGCATGTGGGCTCTGAAAATCCTCACTTATCAGTCAAAAAGTCCTTTAAAGAAGCAAATATTTTTTAAACTGACAAATGCCAGAGACTTGAATCAATTTTCATTTTTGTATATAGCTATGGGTTTATTACGAATAATCTACTTAATAAATTATCAAAAGCCCCTGAATTTTAGTATTCCTAAATTAGATGTATATTATTGGAGTCACTGAAGTTCTAACGTAGCAACTTACCAAGTCAGTGCATGTTTCCATGCAGATCGGCAGAAATTATATGCTCTAAAAGAATGCATTGTTGGTGATATTTTGACTTGGTCTTGATTTCCATTTGCTCACTTTAAAACTTTTAATTATAAATTATTATCTATTTAATATGTTGTGGATGTTTGCATAACCCTCAAGCACGTACTTATTTGCATATTTGTGGTCTATAATTTTCCAATAGCTAGGCTTTAAGACATTTATATGCTGTAGTTAAAACATGAATCATCATATCCCTATTGCAAAAGGAAACAGATATATAGTCCCCCAAAAATTGCTTATAGACTGTGATATGTCATTGGTAATTTGTTCTTTATGGGCTTGGGAAAAATGCATGTGAAAAATTGCAAAATAACTTCAAGGTAAGTGTAATAAAATTGTTCCCTTATTTTAAAATTGGTATGGCATTGTGTTATAAATAAGAGGTATGAGCTCATAGTATAAGCCTTACGGCATATTTTTAAAAAAGAAATGCCTATACACTTCGTATTTATTACCTATTGTTGCATAGCAAAACATTCCAAAATAGTGATTTAAAATAACAATAATATTTATTATCTCTTGGCGTCTATGGATCAGTAATTTCAAGTGGACACAATGGAGATGGCTTTGACTCTGTTCTGTGATATCTGGGGCCTCAGATGAAGACTGGAAGTTCGGGGCCTGAAATCATCTGAAGGCTTGACTAAGGCTCTGGAAGATCCACTTCCAAGCACAGTCACTCACATGATAGCAAATTGGTTTCTTCCTACACGGACTTCATACATGTACTCCTGCACAGGGCTACCGATGTGCCCACAGCATGATGCTAGCTTCTCATTACAGAGAGTGATCCAAGAGAAGGAGATGGAAGCTTCGATTCTTTTATGATCTAGCCTCAGAAATTGAATGTCCACTTTGCAACATTTTATTCATTAGAAGGAAACCCTAGTCAATCTTCCATTCAACTTTTGAAATTAGGTAATTAGGTTCCAACTTTTGAAAGAACAGGTACAGATAAATGTTAAGAATACAACCTTGTCTAACTTCCTGAAGTTGTTCAAGTTAGTGGGATAAACTAGAGACATTTAGCTGTTGTTGTTTTATTATTATTATCCTTTGCAATCACAATTGGAATCATATGCTGGGGAGGCATGGAATAGCTTCATTAAATTAATGAATTAAGAATGCTTTCCAGAATCAATTACGAAGAATGCATCATTTATAAACTAAAAGCACTTTAGTATTGGAATACATGAGACAACATTTTGAGGAAGAAATTCATGTCTAACAAATTCAAATAAAGACGAATGAAGTACAACTCTCCTATATCTCAGATATTAAAATTAAGACAATAGTCAAGTTTTCAACCAAGATTTGAAGTTGTTCTAGGTTAAGACATCACAGGGAATGAGTTGGAAAAAAGTAGACTTGAAATGCAAGAATTAAAATATATATATATATACATATATATATGTATATATACATATCTATATACAGTTTAAGATATCTTTGCCTTTTGAAAAGTCACGGAGATATTTTCTTGTTATTTTCTTGTTAGATTTATTATTGTTCCCTTCTCTTTTAGCTTTAGAATCCACTTGTAACTGTCTTTTGTGGATATTGTGAAACGAGAATCAAGTTTTTTTTTTCCCCTCTATAAATATCCAAGTATCCAAGCACAATTTATGAAATACCATTATTATCAATCAAGTATCCTTATATGGTTGTGTCTCTTTCTGGGCTCTGTTTGCTTTTATTAATCAACTCACCTATTGTGATGTATATATGAGTTTCCTCTAATAATTAGAAAAAATCATTTTAATTAATTTGAAAATACCAACTTTATATTATATTCTTAAGTTTTACTTATAGTCAGTATATATTAAATATCTATTATGAAAAGTTATGGATTTGGTATTCTTTTCTATTCCCATTTTTCTCATTAACACCTGATTCTATTTGACTATATTACTTGTGTTTATATTTAAACTGTTAACTATATTTAGACCTTAATTTCTGATTTGTTTAAAATATTTTTGCCTCTACTAAAGGAAGTCAGCACATCTTACTCTTTTTAACCTTCTTTCTTTTTTCCTTTCTTGTGTTTGTCATAATATTTCTACTTTATCAGGGTTTATAATGCTTACATTCAGTTCTGGAACCATCATCCCCTTGTTATAGCCTAATTCCTAAAGACAAGCAGACATTTCTCACTAACAGTTATTTTACCTTTATAATTATTTCTTGTTTTTTTTTCAGTGGATTATATAGGAATGATCTACGGAAACAATGTCCTTTCTTGTTAGGTATTTAAAACAATGTTTGAGTTATACAAGATGAAGGAGTTCTAGAGATCATTTTATACAACATTTTGTCTGTAGTTAACAATACTGTATCATGCACTTAAACATTTGTTAAAAGAGTAGATATCATTTGAGTGTTCTTACCATAATAAAACCAACCAATACCACCACCACCACCAAAACATACGGCAGGAGGAAACTTTTGGAGGTAATGCATATATTTAAAACCTGATTGTGGTGATGGCTTCACAAACATATACATATGTCAAAACTCACCAAATCGTGTAATTTAAATATGTGCAGTTTCTTACATATCACTTATACCTCAATAAAGCTGTTAAAAATAAATAAAACTCATTTATAAAAACCTTGAATGCACTGATGAATGCAAATGATTTCTATTATTATGAAGCTGATCTAGCTAAACATTCAATAAATAATACTGATAATTCTGTAATTTTTTTTAAAGTTAAAAATAAAACTAATTTCCTTTGACTTTATGTTTAACTGATAGTTTGGACATATTTTGTTCTGTTTCACTTTCTTTCTTTATTGATTCAATAGGCATGTCCCCACTATATTTTAGTGTCTGATATTGATTTGAAAAAGTCTTAGGCTATTCTACAGTTTTCCCGGGAAAATGATTTTATCTTTTTACTTGGCTATCCAAAATACTTTTTTATTTACCTATGAATGCTAATTTATTTTCTAGAATTTGTTTTTATGATGGTCATTCTGAATCAATGTTTCCTAAAATATAGTATATTTAAAATGTAGATCAAAGTTTTTCCATTAATTTCAGAAACAAAGTTATATCTTAAAATTTTTGTTCTGCTTTATTACTTAAATTTTATTGTTTAGAGACTTTAGTTGTGTATATACTAGATGTTCCTAATTATGTGTCATTTCCTCTATTATATTTTTCTTTTTTTAAGTTTATTTCATTTCTGGTTTTCTGATTTCTTAGTATGTTTTCAACATTATCTTCCTTAGTGTCTTTTCTACTTTACTTTCTTTTCTGTGACAGTTTAATTTTATTTTCCACATCTTTTCTATGCCTCAACAGCAAAAGAGCAAAAGTCTGATATTTTTCTCATGCACTTCCATGTCTTATAAAAGCTCTTAGATTTCTGTTATGTATTCTTATTTCATACCTGTGATTATATCTTTTCTTTCTTTTGCATTCGATTTTTCATTATTCCATTCATGGCAAAACAATTCATTTTAATTGTCCTTTATTTCATAAAAAAAAAACATTTTGCTGGGGAATGTTTTCTTACATGCCATTTGTTTTTTATTTCTTATCTGTGTTTGACACATAATGTCTTTATATGTTCCTTTGCTGTTTCTTTCCAACTTCTTATTTTTGAAGGATAAATGATTTCCTGGGTCAATTATTTGAAACCAATTTCTGCAGGTGAAGAAGCCAACCATGTGCATGTCTTGCAGGGATAACAGGTTACTCAGGATGAGACTATTATCCAGGGTGAGACTGTTAGACTTTACTCCTACCAGCCAATGAAAATAAGCAGCTGATGTTTATTCAAGATACAAAAATCTCTCCTCTTCCTTTCCACTGCAGTGACCTATAGCTTCCTTCAAATACAGTTTGTCTATGTGATCCCTTCAGTAGCTGTAACTCCTCTGATTCTTAGAACTTCCCTAGTGTGGGGAGAATTCTAATTCCAAAACAATCACTTGTCCCCATTCTTCCAAATAAGGGATTTAGGTTTTTCAACTCAAATCTATTTGTGTTTCTAATAAATACATTCCTAGCTATCTCTGAAACATACAATTGCAGGGTCTCTTTTGCTTCGCTTCTATTTGCATAAACCACTGCCCAGCCTGCACTTCTCCATGCAGATTTCCATTTATTTTGGAATTCAGTGGTTTTACGGTCTCTTTATATCTTTGTTTCTACTTCTTATTCCTTTTGTTGCTTTGAAGTGATTTTGAGAAAGATAATGAGGAAATGTTATTTTTTACTGTCTTCATCGAAGTAGATGTCTCTGCTATCTTTTACCTCAATCATCTTTATATTTCATTTGTGACCTATTTTGTACTCCATAGGACACTACAATATTATCTTGTTTTTTTGTTTTTTGTCTTAGGTTGAAAGCTTCTGAATGCAATTTTTTTTCTTTTCCTAATGTATCTATACACTGTGAAGTACTTAGCATAGTGCCTCATACACAAAAGGATGTGAATAATGGAACATGCAATTAGTGGTTGTTGAGAAGACAGATGATTTAGCTCTATGAATAAAGGTTTTTGTTTTAAGGTTCAGTTTTGGAAAACCTAAAGATTTACCTAAAGAAAAAGATTGATTATGAAATACCAGAGCCTTAAGTTTCTTGCATCATTAAGGGTGAGATATGTAGAATGAGGATATACTTTCAGTTAAAATTAATGAAAAGGAGGCATAGAATTCAAATTAATTGGCTTGAATATTGTGTATTATATCTGATCTTGCTCTAAAACTGGAATGACACTAAATGGGTCAGGACTGGTCTGACTTCTGATCTAGATTGAATTTAATTTAATTCAATTCATAGGAAAGAGAAAAAAAAAACATTTCACTCATGAAATCAAATTAAACAAATTTTGTTAAATTCATTGGTTTGAATTGGTACAGTTTATTATGCTTTGACCAGATTGACTTCAATTGAAAAAGTGTAATGGAATTACATGGATTAGGTTAGTGAGGGATGTACTGAATTGAACAGAATGTCATAAATGAGCCTGGTCTTAGGTGATATGCTGTGCTTTGTATTTGAGTGAAAGTGATTTCTTATCTGGATAGAATTTAATAGAAAACCTTTCTTAGAGATTTATGCTGAAAGTACTTCTGAACACAAAATTAATAATCCCAACATTTTTAGGGAGAATAACTATTACATTATTTTTAGTCCACTTTCTTGTTACCTCAAACACATTCTCCTTCTCTCTCTCTCTCTCATACTTTTTCTGATCTGCTATTCTGGCATTATTTCCCTTCATGAATGTATGTTAAAATTTCCAAAAGGCTAGACTGCATATCCATAAGAGGAAACTACATTTTTATTTCTCATTATCTCTTTCTCTCTCAAAAAGAATATTTTGCTAATTTTTTCCTCAAGAAACCACCTACAGAAATGGAAATAATTCAATTTATTTCTTAAAAACTTTTTTCTATATAAGAATTTTAAAGAATTCTGGAAATCCTTGACACAATCCATTTGGCATATTGTTAAAAACTCCAGAAGTCAATATAAATCCAGTTTCTAGAGAAATGTCAATTTCATTAACAAGAAGAAAGATAAGATGGATCGGCTCATTTTGACAAGTAAAGACAACAGGTGATTGACAAACATGGGGATTCTAGCTTTAAAGAGTTGAGATGATCTAAACAAAAAAGAAATAAAAGTACAGGACAAGGTATAATTGCTAATGAAATTAAAATTTCTCACATCCACACAAAATGTAAATATGACATTCTAAATCTACAATCCTGACATTTAATTACAGTTCTCTTCATTGCCTGTGGTAGAAGATATTTTCCCTTTCTTCTGTAGGATTTCATATGGGAGAACTCATCTATCAATGTGACAATCTAAAAAAAAATGATATATCCACATTTGTAAAATTTCCATATCTAATTAAATAAGCATCTTCTATACATGAAGGTATTTTTGCTTTAAATCAGAATATTGACCAAATAACAAAGGGGCATTGCAGTTGACTAGTTTTTCCCCTAAAAGTCTATTTTTGTATTTTAGATACAATAGAATTTTCCTGTCTTCACAAAAAAAAAAAAAAAGTACATATTTTTTTCCATCAACTATATTGGAATCATCCACTTGAAAACTAACTCTTGTTTTTAACATATAATGTATTACTTCAGATTTAATCACATGAAAATTTTGTACTCTTTCATTCTTTACACCTAAGAGAAAGTATAGTGAAGGATTAACTTCCTATGTAGTATCTTAATTTTTTAGTTCATTTTTTATTATTTATTTATTTTTTGGTGGAGGTGAAGTGGGTGCAGACAAATTAATTCATAGGACCAGTGATGCTCACTAAAACATAAATATATCTGGTTTTGTGTGAACCAATGAAATCAAAATATTCTGAGTAGAATATTTTGCAAATTTATATTTGTAACCATTTCTGAGTAGAATATTTGCAAATGTATATTTGTAATCATTTTTTTTCAATGAAACAAGGAGCTAGTTATTTATTTATTTTTAACTAAATCACTTCTTCGACACATTGCAGTTTGAGAATATTTGCATCATTCTTTCTTATACATCATGGTAGGAGATTTTTAAACTTTTCTGAAGTCTTAAGCTGTATGGAGGAAATTCAGGCAGTCTGGGTTTCAAATCTGGCTCTGCTACAGCTGAGACCCATGACTTCGAGCAACTTCTTTTCTCTGATTCCCAGTTTCTTTGACTACAAAATGTGATATTAACTTCAAAAATGTCACATGATTAACTTATAATACTTTGATAAAATGCCTAGAACTGTGTAGATACTGGACAAATGCTACATTAATCGAAATAATCAAACTGCTTCAGTGAATGTGACATTCACACTTGGTAGAAAAATCCATTCTATTGACTAAGTTATTCCTTGAGTTGTAATGTTTCCAGAGTATCCTTGCTATTTATTTTCTTCTAGTGATAGATTATAGGAACTTACTTCTTTGTCTTTTAACTCACTTGACTTTGAAGAATTCACCCTCATCTATTTGACAGCATACTAATTTCCATGAGGGAAATATGCTTAGAGCTCCTCATTCCATATTTTATTCTATTATATACTATGATGCGTTCGATAACTAGTTTTCCTAATTTTTTACCCCAAGTTTTTTTTTCATGGAAAAAAGAATTTATATATTTTTATGTGCTTGTTCTGACCCAAAATTAAGAAAAGAAAAGTTACCTGGATAAATTGGAAAGGAGGGAGAGAAAAACTCTCTTTGATTCATTCTCAGTTTTTGGATACTTTATTATTGTGCCTCCCTAACAAAAGGAGTAGAAGATCTAAAACATAAAAGTGTTTTAATGTTTCAACTACTTTTCAATAGCCCATGACAATAAATATTTTGTAGAAATTTAGGTAAATATCAATCCTAAATTATTTATTCCTATGAAGTAATTGTAATGTTATCTTCCATTATATTGTATTTGATTACAATTAATCAAGAAGTCTTTTTCAAACAACTACTGTCTGTAGAACTCTCCACTAAGCTTTGTTTTGAGTATAGTTTTCAAAGATTTCATTTCCTCTCCAAAGGAATCATGTTGGTAAGAAAGTACCATATATACCAACTAACAGAGAAGCATATGTGATATATAAAGATTTGATCATTGACTGGTATCAACAAAATTTTAAATCTGAGTACATAAAGTAGAGAGGCAAATGGAATCTCTGGTTATTCAAATAATCAAGTATTCATTGAGCAAAGACTACATGTAGGCGTTTTTTCTCATCCTTGTAACAATAGTTTATTAGAGAAAAAAATAGATATACTGCTTGATGAGTTTATTCCTTTTAGCCAAGTCTTTTCAGGTCCTTTAAATATTGAAATAGTCATTGTTCTGAGACTTGAAAATAATTTGTTGTGTGTGCAGTCTGCCTAGAGAGCCACATGTTTTGTAATCAAGAATGTCCTCCTTGAAAGTAAGGGAATGAGATTGATTGGCTAGGTCACACTGCTATGTAGTTTAAAGCTTATGAGGTCAACATTATTAATCCTTGGCATAGACATATAATATACCAATAAGCTTTATGCATATAAAGAATTATTGTGCTCCTCCAAATTTTAACTTTTTACTGTGTCCCATGTATCTTAAAGGAGAATGCCAATAACTTCTGTGCATCTATTGTGTTCCAAGCATTTAGAGTCTTTATCACTATGACATCCCTTTACAACAGACTGTGGCCTTACATGTTATAGCCGGCATCCAAGACTATCCCCAGTGCATTCTTGTCTCCTGGTATTCTGACCTTTGAGTGATTCCCTTTCCATATTGAATTAGGACGAACTTGTAATAGGATATTGTAGAAAAGATGTTTTGTAGTTTCTGTGGACAGGTCATTTAAAAATGGTGGTTTCCACCTTGCATTCTCCTGGAGCAGTTGTTCTGAGAGAAACCAGCTGCCATGTCAGAACCCCATGGAGAGGTCTACATGGCGAGGAACTGAGGCCTCTTATCAACATCAAACATTAATTTGCAACCTGTGTGAGTGAGCTGCCTTGGAAGCAGATCCTCAAGCCACAGTCCAGCCTTCAGATGCCTAAAGCCTTGACCAACCTCTTGACTGCAAGTTCGAGAGACCCTGAGCCAGAACCACTCAACCGAGATATTTTCTGATTCCTTTTTTTATTTTCTTTAAAGATTTTATTTATTCATTTGACGGAGAGAGAGACAGCCAGTGAGAGAGGGAGCACAGGTAGGGGGAGTGGGAGAGGAAGAAGCAGGCTCCCAGTGGAGGAGCCTGATGTGGGGGTCGATCCCAGAATGCCAGGATCACGCCCTGAGCCAAAGGCAGACACTCAATGACTGATCCACCCAGGTGCCCCATATTTTCTGATTCCTGATACAAAGAAACCACATAAGATACTGCTCTAAACTGTTAAGGTTTTTTTTTCCTCCAGCAATGATAACTAAAACATAACGGTATAGAAGAAAGGATAGCAAACGTTTTCTGTAACAAGGCAGATATTAAATATGTTAGGCTTTGCACTCTCTATGGTCTCTGTCGCACCTACTCAACTCCACTAGTGTAATGCAAAAGTACCCATAAGCACTATATAAGGATTTAGGCATGGGTGTTTTAATAAAACTTGACTTACAGAATCAGAGGGTGGGTTCGATTTGGCTTATATCCCAGAGTTTTCTGATCCCTATTAGAGTGAACCATAAAAACAAAACAAACAAAAACAAAAACAAAATCTGAAAGTTTGGGTAACATCTTCACAAAATAGTAATCAGTTTTCTTATTTGATGACCATCAAAGTAGAAATCCTTTTTAAAAGATTTTATTTATTTATTTGAAAAAGAGAGAGAACAAGCCTGTGTGCAAGCAGCAGGGAGGGAAGAAGGGAGAGGGAGAGAGAATCTCAAGCAGATTCCATGCTGAGCTCAGGGTGGGGGGGGCTCAATCTCATGACACTGAGATCATGACCTGAGCAGAAACCAGAAGGGCTGCTTAACCGACTGAGCCCCCAGATGCCCCTGTTTTATAGATTTTTTAATTGAAAATATTTATTAATGGGAATAGTTAAGTACATCAGACAAAGGATTAAGCTTTTGAAATTTTTTTGCAGATTATGACACAACAAAAATTAAATTGAGTATTACAGCCAATTAATTGCATGTTAGGCAATGTCATTCATATATATATCTGATGTTCATGATGATGATGGCTCGTTCACCTGTGATTCAGAAACACTTGGATCTTATTTAGCATCAGTTCCACCAATTATTTTGCTGTGGGACTCTGGTCAAACTGTCTTTGAATATCAGTATCAGAGTTTATAAAAGAATCAAGATGGGTACTCTATTTGTAACTGATAAGAAAACAAGCATTCTTCAAAGCCATGACCACCATGGAGTCAATGATGTATGGAAATAATTAAACATTATAAAGTTACCTCTCATGGTCAAGGGAGCATTTTACATAGTGCTTTGAATATTATTCAACCTTTCTACAGTAAAGCATGACCTAATACACTACACTGAAGCTTATCTCATATTTGTAAAAATTTCCTTGTAACATTTCTTAGTAGTTTATTTTCTTTTCCATCAGACCATATACGTCTTGAAGAATTGTGTTTAATTTCTTTCCTTCTGCTTTACCCTTAGTTAGGACACTAATGGGAGCATAAAACACCCTTAATAAACATATTTTTATGAACCAGAAGAGCTTACTGAAGAACCAATTCCACCTGAGTCTCACCCACAAAATAATCAAAACACCAAGTTTATTTATCCAACAGTCTACCTATTATCTATCTATCATCTATCTATCTATCTATCTATCTATCTATCTATCTATCTATCATCTATCTATCATCTATCTACATACAGCTAACTTTCCTAAGAGTTTTTAATTATTTTTTTTAAGATTTACTTATTTATTTGAGAGAAAGTGAGCGTGTACAAGCGTGTGGAGCAGGGGGAGGGGCAGAGCGAGAGGGAAAGAGAATCTCAAGCAGACTCTTCACTGATGAGGGGCTTGATCTCATGACCCTGAGATCACAACCTGTTCTGAAACCAAGAGTCAGGCACTTAACTGACTAAGCCACTCAGATGCCCCTTCCCTAGGCATTTTAAACTCTATTGGAAAGTTTCCAGAGGAAAGGAGACTCTCTAGGAGTGTAGACTGTCTGAAAGGAGTGAGTGTACCTGTATGCTTATTGCTGTGGTTGCAGCTCTTACAAAGGGCTTTGCAACATGTTTTCCGTGTCAGTAGATGGTTGATCTTCAGATAGTTAATATAAGAACTATTATGGATTTCTCCATTGTTCATCTTCTTTATAGCCATGAGTATTTATAGATAATAGTCATGCACCCCATTCTCTTTTATATTTAACACATTAGTAATCACGCATATTATGTGAAAGTCTTTTTAAAGTGTAACTTACTGAATACATGTCTAAGAGACAATGACAGCAGAGAAGGTAAAGGATGAGACAATAGAAGAGTAGAAGGAGGAAGAATGGTGAAGGAGGAGGGTGACGAAAGAGAAGAGGAAGAGGAGGAGGGGGAAAAGAAGAAAAGAGTGGGGTGGTGATTATTCTTTCGTTATTTTTCTACCTCTGGTAATGAGGACAAGGAACAGAGAGCTGAGGGTAGATGCCCACATTAAATAAATTAATAAATTAGTAAAGCAGAATTTATGTGCCCTAGATTTAATGTTAAGACATTATTAGGATTAAAAAAAAGAATGTGACTACCTAAATCCTATATGTTAATTCTAGTTAGTAGATTTCATATATATTTTTTTACACAGAGGAAGTTAGCTGTTGCATACAGCTGGTTCTCTTTCCCCACCTGGTACTGTATTAAGTATATTAAACATTCCTGAATTTATATTTATTTCACTCATTTGATGTCTGATTTTGTCTATGGTCATTTATTTTCTACACTAGAGAAGAAATCACAAAATGCATTTAAAAATTTATTTAAAGTTCTGAATAAAAATGCCAAGTCATTGTAAATCATTTCCCCAAATCTTTGGAAAGTGTATACACAGGTTTTTTCTTTATTCCCCCTGTGGTAGACAATTAGACACATCAAAGAATTTGTCAGGAACTTCTCCCATGGTTCAGACTCCTTGAAATCAGAGCTTCCATGTAAGACGGATCAGTTTCAACTGTTCCATGATATATTGTGAAGGTGATATTAATATTCAGTGACTTTTAAAGAGCTGACAAACCCTCACTAATTTATTCAGATTACTAAGTTAAACAGTGCCAGAAAAGATGTACTTATAAATTATTTTCTTTCAATGCGTCGTTTTCCTTGTTTTTCTTTTACATTGATACATAGCTGCCTTACCTTCGTGTTACTAAGTATGAAAATGAATATTTGATGTTGTGAAGTCCTATTATTGCTAATGGAGTCATTTTATCTTCAGATTTTATTGATGATATTTAAAAAATAAATATGACATAAAGTCTTACAGTTGACAGAAAATGGAAGCATGTATCTCAAAATCTCTAATACTTGAACATTAACGCTGACACTTCCATGCCATCCAAGTTCATTACATCCTTTCCTCCCTTCTAAAAAAGGCTAGATTGCTTTCTTAACAGTTCTGTTTCACTCAAGTAATTGAGCACTTTTCATTTTCTTTCTTTATCCTGGGCTGACTTGGTTGCAGAGTCTTTTATTTAGCTTGAGCTTTCTAGAATTAAGGTCATTCTGGAAAATAATCATTGTACATCAGACTTACCAATTAGGCTACTGACGTTACCTACTTAAAGTGGATTTATGGGTGTCAGTATCATCTCCATAAGATGCTTACAAACTCACAAACCTTTATCTCTAAGAAAGAAACATAGATTCTGGGAAATACTGCACTTTTTTATTAGAAATAGTTGTGCAGGGGCGCCTGGGTGGCGCAGTGGTTAAGCGTCTGCCTTCGGCTCAGGGCGTGAACCCGGCGTTATAGGATCGAGCCCCACATCAGGCTCCTCCACTATGAGCCTGCTTCTTCCTCTCCCACTCCCCCTGCTTGTGTTCCCTCTCTCGCTGGCTGTCACTGTCTCTGTCAAATAAATAAATAAAATCTTTAAAAAAAAAAAGAAATAGTTGTGCATTCTTGGTTTGCCACTTCTTGTGTACATGGCCATCAAAGTTCATTCCTCCTTCTGGCACCAACTGCCAATTGGTATTTGGATATTGAAATAGGCTATTTAGATATTTGATTCACATTGGGTGGAAAGATCTATCTGAGCTTTAGTTACCTGCTTAAAACCTTATTTGGGGATGAGTGGATCAGTTGTTATGGTCACAAAAAAGTATCTTTTTGAGTACTAGAGACCTGAATTCTACTTCCTGCTTAATTATGTTATAGCTATACGTATTGGCAATTCATTTAACTAGTCTAATTTCCCCCATATATTTATCAATCCATAACTTCTACCAAATCTGAGTTTGAAATGATAAAATATTATATAAGTGAAAGGGTTTTTCTTTCAAGATTTTATTTTTAAGTAATCTGTACAGCCAACATGGGGCTCAAACCCAAAATCCTGAGATCAAGAGTCACATGCTATACTGACTGAGCCAGCCAGGCATCCCAATGAAAATATTTTTAAAGGCACTGTTCAACAGTTAAGTCTTTTTGCTACTATAGTACATTGAAATTATTTTAATTTCAGGCATAATTTTTTTTAAAAAGTGATCTAATATGTTATTCTTCCACAACAAGTTTAGCCAATTAATAGTCAAAAGCAAAAACAAAAAAACCCTTAAAATAATAATATTATATTTAAAATATTTACACTCTTCTTGTGATTGATGAACAAATCCAGAAGTTTTTTCATGATTCTTAAGGGTCACTGTTATGATTAGCAACTTTATTGACATTGGAAGACAGCTGTGGAGAAATTAAAAGTTGTTGCCAAGGATGGTCACATAAATAACTTCAGTCTCTCAAGGTGGCATTGAATTTGGTTAATTCATCTTATTAAGAGAATAATTGCTCTCCAGTGTAATTTGCATACCCTCTACAACATGACCCAAGCCTTTGAAAAGATTAAGTTAGAACTGACCTGATGCTGTATTATTGCCAATCATAAAAAAGGAAGATTTTTGCCTATCAAAATACATGAGATGATTTAAAATTTATCATCCAAAGAGACTCCTCAAGTCCATATCAATCTGAATTATATACCGTTAAAAATGAATGTAAATAACATAATTGACCAAAGAGTCAAATCCTTTTATCTAGTAGTCAACCCATTCTTCCATCAGGAAGTGCCTGTCCATAGGAAGCAGAAGTGTCATCAGACATGTTAGGCACAGATTCGGAGCTGTAGCAGAGTTTGAACATGTGGGGTGGTGTATATGTATTAAATGTTTGATATTAGGCAATGATGGTATAAGAATATTTTTATATACATAAGTATATGTAAACATTTATTTTTTTACCTACATCTATTTTAGTGATTCAGAGGATTCTTATTTCCTTCTAGTGTTTTGACAGTATCTCATCGACTGGAGATCTCTGGATAGGTGAAATATTGCTATATAATAGGACATCTCATTTAAAGCTAGCTGGTTACACTTCTAGCGAGTTATGATAGAGAAAACGGTAATAAATTGCTTGTGAAGAGCACTAAAACACCTCAATATGATTTCCTAAATAGTTTCCTTCCAACTTGCTGGAAGGGGGATTACTTACAAAGCTGGATTAAATCAGTTCAGAGTGAATTTCCAACAGTTTACTGACACTAGCCACTACAAAGTAGCCCCAACTATTAGTAAGCTAAGCTCAGCTACATTTCCTCTTATATTACCTTTGAATTGCTCTTGAGACATTGCTTATTCTCTGGACAGCATTGCCAATACAGTTTAGCTAAGCGTGAGGGCTGCCCGTCAGCATCCTAGCTCAGTTTTGCTAACCGTTTGGAGAGTAGTTACTCCCCAGAGGTTATAGCATGCCCTGTGCAATATGTGCTGAGCAGTGTGACAAGAAATTCTGATAGATCTAAGCCTGGTCTCCTGCCAACTCAAACAGTATAGGAGAATTCTTGGATCCTAAAATATTTTAGGTACACAAAGCCAAGCAAGATCTTCTGGACACTTACCTTTGATTTTAGTTTCTAAAATCAGTGGGTTCCTTGAACAACTTGTTTTACTTTACAACAGAGAACTGAAAAATACCACCCCAAATTTATTCCTTTCCATTTTCCTGGGTAATGCAGGATATTGGAGCTAAGGGATTTCAAGTTGCAGCTGTCCTGTTGCATTACATTGGGCCATTTTGCCAAATAGGATACAATTGATGCGACTTAATATGATAAAAATTTCTGCCTGTGAACTGTCAACATTTAACCTTTTATAGCATATAAACAGATAAAATAAACTAACCAAAGCTTTGAAAAACATAGCAATAAAATGCATATTTTTTGAAAATACATAGCTAAATATAATACTAGATGAAATATTTGACTTTTTGGTTGATTATGGATATGCTATTTTTCTAACAGTTTTGAAAAATTCAATATTCATTTAAAATATTAAAAGACCACATATATTTGTATCAAGAATATAAATAGGCTCTATTAAATTATTATAATTGATAATATTTTAATGTTCCATTGCTTCAAGTTAGCTAAATAAAATAGCTTTCAAGAATGATACTATATACTCATCATTAAGAAGGAAACTGTGTGACAAAAGAGGGGAAAAAATCTTAACTTTTTAATTGTCTTTTAGAATCTTAATGAAATTTTATGCAAAGTAAAAGTGAACACTCACATTAATATATTTCCCCATGAGCCTAATACCTAATAAAACAAAGTAGGATATAATTTTAAAATACTATAAAATACTAGTAAAACAGAAATATTTGACTCCAGCAGTTTTTAGCCCATTACTGGGGATTAATTGGCATACCATTTTATATGCCACATGTTAACAAAGTTGAGGTAACTGGAAACGATCATTTAAAAAAACTTTTTTTTTTCAGAAGATTAAATTTTGGGTGTATAAGGGGACAAGTAAGAGTCATTTATTTAACAAAATATTAGCAAGTTTTTATTTAACATAACACTGCTATATGCCCCAGAGATGACAGCATGGCAGTAGTTAAAAGGTCCCTTCTCTTCATCTACCTTTGTCTCAGGTCATGATCCCAGGGTCCTGGAATGGAGTTTAGCATTAGGCTCCCTGCTCAGCAGGGAGTCTGCTTCTCCCTCTCCCTGTGCCCCTCCCCCCGGGATTGTGCACACTCTCTCTCAAATAAATAAATATAATCATTTAAAAAAATAAAAATAAATAAAGTTTCCTGCTCTTATCTACTCTTCTATTCACAGGACTAAGTGCTTATGGATATTGCCAACCGATTTCCTCTATAAAATTAGACAGTTTTCTACTCTTTTTTTTTTTAAAGATTTTGTTTATTTATTTGAAAGAAAGAGACAGTGAGAGAGAGAACACAAGCAGAGGGAGTGGGAAAGGGAGAAGCAGGTTTCCCACTGAGCAGGGAGCCCGATGCAGGGCTCGATCCCACAACCCTGGGATCATGACCTGAGCTGAAGGCAGACACTTAACGACTGAGCCACCCAGGCTCCCCAATAGTTTTCTACTCTTATACTACTCCAACTGCATTAGTGATTGAGGACATTTTGCAGTGGAGTATATTTTCTAGTCCAGGATGCTATGACTTCTCATGTTTTGTTTTCATATTTGTCAAATAATTGACTGATTATTTGGATATCTATATAGCAGCCATAGCTACAAGAACACCTTATTACTTTGGGGAGCGATATTTAAAAGGAAATCACATGATGAACATGATGAAATTGTAGAGTTGCTTTTAGAAAATCTAATCAAAACCTAAATTATAACCCATATTCCAAGCAATTATAATTTTCCTTGTTTGCTTCTATGACCATAAATAGTACACGGATTATTGTCATTTTGACCTCGTGCTTTTCCCAGTAATTGCTCTTTGTATGAATAATATAGTTGCCAACATGTTTTCACTTTGCATTATTTTTCTACAATGATAGAAAAGACTTTTGTTTCACATTTTTAAGTCTCAAAGTTATTTGTATAACTTATATCTTAAAGAAAGTTGGTTAAAGGGAAGAGGGAGGGGATTAATAAATTGATTCAAAATAATTTATTCAACACCTACTTGTCAGAAATATACCATGGGTTCATTAAATATTGCAATGGATTCCAGAAAAGTTGATCAGATGAGAAATTGATGGGAAATATTCATCAAAAAGGAGAAATAAAAGTGAAAAACAATAACAAAGTCACCAGGAAATGGAGTTAATTATGAAAGAGGAGGGAACTAACTTTGGTTTAGAGGAGATTGGGGAGAGATATTTAAAAGGAAATCACATGATGAACAAAAGATGAGTTCATAATAGAATGGCCTTAGATTTTCAACAGAAGTGAATAAACAGAGCCTGAACTTTAGGAAAATTCTTACGTACTGTAGACACGTTTTACTTCCTTCTGAAGTTGTCATAAAAAATGTAAATAATTAACTACATGTGTTTGGGCCATTGTTTCCTAGCTTGTCTGATGTCATCACCTCAGAGGTGAATATAGTTGAAGTTTCAGTGTGCATTTATAAATTTAAGTACAAATTCTGCTGCTGCAACAGAAGTCAAATTAACCTGTTCAATTGTTTGAAAGATGAGTTTATTCCTTCTTCTTGAACAGCAGTCCAAGAATAAATAGTCCAGGCTGATAATAAGGGCTCAAAATGTCAAGAATCCAGGATCTTCCTATTTTCTTGATAGTGTATCTTTAATACCTTACTCAGAAGCTTTAAATGCTGTTCAAGCTCTTGCCCTTATATCTGACTTGATAACAATATGAGCCTCTAAAAATCCACCACTGAATTTCAGAGTTATGTGAGCTAATACATCTCCTTTACCGAATTGGATTATTTTTAGTTGTGTTTCTTTTATTTGCAGTCGAAAGCATTCTAACTCATTCAGGCTCTGAATCACCTAGAAGGTAATTTCTAAGCTTCTAACCTTGGAACATTAAAGCCTTTCATAATCCAACCACAGCTGAGCCCTCTAGCCTGATTGCTCCACTCCCCCGCCATGTACTTAGTATAACAGTGACACAACAAATTATCCACAATTTCCCATACATCTTGTGGTCATTATTTCCTTTCTGTTTCTGCTCTTTTTCCATGCTTGGAACGGCCAGTTCTCCACACCTGCATTTAACTCTCCCAATCAGCCTCCTAGACTGAGCTCGGGAATCGCTTCTTTCATGCTTTGCCTGGTGTCCTGGTAGGCAGAGTACCCTTATTCTCTTCTCTCAATAACAACGGGAAAGTATCTCAATCATTGCATTTACTAAAGTGCACTATAATTATTTATTTTGTGACTCTAGATTGTATGCTACAATGAGTGGTATTCATTGTTTTCTTTTTTCTCCTCAAAACATGTTGTGACCCAAAGTAGCAGTTTAATACCAACTGTTAAAAAATGAACTAAATAATGAGAAAATAGGGATTGAAACTGTCAATTGCATGACTCTCTCTGCTAGATTTGTTTTTGGGGAAAAAAAATATTGGGCTGGAAAGCAAAATGCCAGAATTGATTTTGACTTTGAAACTTACTAGTTTTGTTTTTGTTTTTTTCTTCTCAGCCCATTCTATCATCTGTGGTGATGTTTTCATAAGAGGATGCTTTTCTACGGAAATTAGCACTCTTGGCTTCTCTTGCTGTCTCTTACTCATTCCTCTTACATATCAAAAGGCAACGAATATGATGGGTGAACTTGGAAGGAACTGGCAGCAGAATTGTCCAATTTGACTGCTTCCCGTATTCATTTTGAGGTGTGCCAACCTGCAGGTTTACTTTCCGCTATACACTGTCATACTCTGTCTTTTTAGATGAATCCTGCAATGGGTACAGGTATTTGCGTAACTATGTATGTAATTATGTATAATTTAACGGTGAAGTATTTACAAGCCTACTTCGCCACAGACCAAATCTCACCTTCCAATGGCTTTATCAGCAACAGATGTAATGCTTTGATCCATCGTGTGTCCATATTTCCATGTGTTCTAAACTAGCATGAGCAAGAGAGAAATGCTCAACAAACATCACTCTCTAAATCAGTAAAATAATTCATGCCCTCCCTGAGTTTTATAAACTTTTAATTTCATGTACCTGACATTATTTCACTTTAAGATAGTTAAATGAGTAACACATATTCCACAAACTCAGGGAATTACAGCCTGGGGGAAAATGAGCATCTTTCCAGACATTTGAATTATAGAACATTAGGACTATGTAAGAATATTAGTGATTCACCAACCTAATTGATCACCAGACTCACTGGGAAATGTCTAAAAACTAAAGAATCCCTTATAAATAATAGAGCTACTCAGTCAGACCTTCTGGGGGTGGAACGCAGGACCCTAATCTAATTTGTATGCTTGTTTGTTTATAAGCTATCCAGGTGATTCTTATTATCAGCATTTTGCCAAAGTTCAGAAACTATTAATTCAACTCCCTACCATGGTCAAAATCTAAGACCTCCAATGATTCATAACACTGCCAGCACCAGACAGCTAACAGGAGTTTGGGAATTTTATAACGAGTTACTAAACTTTTCCACAAAAGTACTCACTTCCAAGAGATGTTGATTGGTCTCACACATAACATATATACGTTTCTGTGGAGGAAAGGCCTGTGATAAAGCCAAAGTGCCAATTTTGCATCACTTTCTAGTTTCAGAGGCTATGAGCAAATTATCTATTTTGAATAATCATAAATCCCTCTGGTGAGACAGATGTCTCTAAGCTTTCTTTATTTCTTCTTTATTTCTTCCTTCTTTGCTTCCCTCCTCCCTTTCTTCCTTCCTTCCATGATGACAGAAAGAGGTAAGGGTCCTGAAATCCTTGAGGAATTTTTTGCTGTAAATACCAGACTCCTTCATATACAAGAGCAAAATACAGAACTCATCCATAGAAAGGAAGAAGGGGGGAATGGAGGGAGGGAAGAAGGGGAAGGGAGGAAAGAAAGAAATGGGAAACCATAGATCAATTACAGAGAAAAAAATTGCAGACAGTAGTATGGAAATCAGAAGTCGGAATCATTGCAGGGTTGGGAACTACAGGATTAATTGCTACGATTCTGTACAAAGCTATACATTGGTTGACCATCTTTATCAAATTTACCTTCCTTCTTTACTGGAAGTATGGGAGTATTACAGGGTGAGTGCCCCATTTTTCAAATTATTTTTTAATTCCTTTATAACCATTTTTATTGTAATTGAGCTTTATTTATTTATATTTTTATTATATTTATAATTTAATTTATTATATATTATTTATATATGTTCTCTATATAGTATATGGATATACTATTTATAATTTAATTTATTTAATTGACCTTTTAATTAAGCTCTAGACCAAAGACATTGTTTTACATATGGCCATGGTTTGTTTTTCCAGTAAACTATTTCATTGGCTCTGTGTGTTAAATTATATCATTATTATTGCTTCCTAGGGCCCAAAGTGATGCTTGAACTTTTTTCAGATTATGGTGCTCTTCCTGTACAGTATGAGGCTACCAGTCTCCACAGTACCACTTTTCTCTCAGAAGTCACACGGTGACCAAATCAGGTGGCTTTTCCTCAATATGCCCCATTAATACTGCAGGTGGAGCACAGAAGCAGCCATGAAATTGCACAACACTTCTCTCCCCATTAGATCTACAGGATACTCAGGAGAAAAAAGAATGTGTGTTCTTTAGTAGAGAACCTACCTGTGTGGAAGCCAGGAAGGAAAAGGACGAAGTATTGATCNGAGGGCTGAACCAAGACACTGACAACCCGTATTGATCTATCACCATATGGAAAGAGAGAAATTTCTGAGGAAATTGCACCAATATCTACTCAAAAAGGCAAGGGCAGGTTAGCCTCCGGAAACACAACTGACCTGTAGGGTTTACTAGTTCCCATCTCTGAAATTTCCTCAATCTGTCAACTTTGAGCTGTTGGCGAACAATTTCTTGGCTGTGGGTTTGGTCCTAGGATTTCTTGATTCTTTTGTTCCCGCAACTGCTTCATACACCAGAATCTCTACAGATCCTCTTTCAGTGTCCTGGCTTCTTGCATTAATGACACAGTCTCCTTTAGTCCTTTCTTCCCTTTACATGTTGCCAAAATTGAGACTAGTCCCTTTATTAAGAATTACAACTGGGCAGTCAACACAGCAGTATTTCATTTCTTCATTGTCCGTCTCTAGTTTGTCCAAAACTTATTACCTGCTACCAAGATTTGAGGAGTAGTGTATCCTGGCCATTCTATCACCCTCCTCTTTAATTTAGAATTGGACTGTCAACAAGAATGCCAAGGCCAAGTGTGCTAAGACTTGAGTGGGGTTTCGATCTGCTCCCCTGGGTTTTATGCCNGAATTACAACTGGGCAGTCAACATAGCAGTATTTCATTTCTTCATTGTCCGTCTCTAGTTTGTCCAAAACTTATTACCTGCTGCCAAGATTTGAGGAGTAGTGTATCCTGGCCATTCTATCACCCTCCTCTTTAATTTAGAATTGGACTGTCAACAAGAATGCCAAGGCCAAGTGTGCTAAGACTTGAGTGGGGTTTCGATCTGCTCCCCTGGGTTTTATGCCAGTGAATTTTGTGAAACCTTAATGAATCACTTGATGGAAATTAATGGGGGAACTCATCTGACTTCTGGGTATGCCCTCTGCAACTTCCCTCCTCTCACTCTTAGCAGAAAGCCTTCAAGTATTGCCGTTAGCAGCCCCACTCTGTGGGTCTCTAATGTCCTTAGTTTTTCTGTAGTTGTGGGGAGGAGCAGTGGTAGATAGCTGGCTTCCTTGGCCACAGTGTCCTTCGGTGTGCTGATCTTCTGAATTCTGACATATTTGCTGCATCAAAGAAGCAAAGTCCTTTGGTTTATGGTAGCCAGGGAATGTCTTCTTGGGTGGGGTTGTAAGGGGAGTATATGCTTCTGGGTATTTCAAAAAACTTCTGGGCACAGAAGAAAAAGGAGTGTTTACATGAGCACTTTCAGCTGGCAAGGGAGGCATGTGGAAAGCAGGGGAGTCCTGGGATCCTTCACTGGCTTCGGCTTTGCTAGCGATCCGCAGAGGAAGGGCTCGTTTCCCTCATAGTGAGATAAGAAGAAGGTAAAGTATATGACGCACTGGTTTCCTTCTCAAGTTGACAATTCATCAGCTTAACAACTTATTTTCCAAGTGATCGCTGCAGCCAATCTCCGTCTTCATAAAGGAACAGTTTTTTTGATTTTTAAATAGAAGTTCTGAATTATTCTCTAGCTTGCTATCATGTGTGCTCTCCCAGCTATATGGTGTGTGTTTGAGAAGGAACTCTTGGAGTTGGAATTTGGGATAAGACATGAGGTGACTCAAGGCTAGGCCACAAGGCACACAAACCTCTGTCTTCAAACAGAGTAAGTAATTCATTACCAGCTAAAGAAATTGTGCCCTCATCCATCTTTTTTTTTTTCAGATTTATTTTATTTATTTGAGAGAGAGGGAGAGCAAGTTGAGGGAGGAGTAGAGGGAGAGGGAGAGAGAGAATCTCAAGCATACTCCCCACAGAGCACAGAACCCAACATGGGGCTTAGTCCCTCAACTCTGAGATCATGAGCAAAGCTGAAATCAAGAATTGGATGTTTAACCTACTAAGCCACCCAGGTGCCCCTCCCTCATCCCTCTTTAAGGGAGATCCACTAATGAAGAGAACCATCCACCTGAAATATCATCACCTTCCCCTTATCCACAGTCAGTTTTCAGCAGGAAGAGATAAAACACACAGAAGAGCAGAGGGACCAAGAACAGCAGACAAAAGAGGAAGAGGAGGAAGGCTCTGTGAAAGAGAAGATGCCTTCAATTCTGCATTTTCTCCTCCATTTTCCCCTCATTCTTTTCTTCTAGATTTTCAAGTCAGCCTTATTTTTTTTTCCTAGAGTGATATATATTCCATAAATATTAGCAATCCATTTGCTTGGAATGAGGCCTCAACAATGTTAATTAATCCAAATTCAAAGAACTGACCCCAGCACCGCAAGACTAAATTCCCATTTACTCATTCCAGATGTGAAAGAAAGGTATTAGCCTTCAGGGAAAGACCTGTATGCAACATTTCTGGCGTCCCAAATTTTCCAACCATATAACGACCCTGTTAGGATTTTGGAGCACGAGCTACACATGCTTATTCAATAGAAAAACCTAAAATTTGGAATCTAGCTGGTATTTCAGAAGAGAAGAGAGCTGCGAGGAAGACTGTATAGCACAGGGTACCTGACTGGTGTGTGGCCACGGACCTTTAGTTGATTTGCTCATTACAGGAACTGCCCTCATTGCCAGAATTGTTGGGGACATAATGTTAAAAATCTCCTTCCAATCCAGAAAACTCTCCATAAAAGTAGAAAAGAGAAAAAAACCCACTTTTATTATTGAATACATCTTTAATCAGAATGTGATGTACCTTACAAGGAATCTACTAAGNTAGTCCCTCAACTCTGAGATCATGAGCAAAGCTGAAATCAAGAATTGGATGTTTAACCTACTAAGCCACCCAGGTGCCCCTCCCTCATCCCTCTTTAAGGGAGATCCACTAATGAAGAGAACCATCCACCTGAAATATCATCACCTGCCCCTTATCCACAGTCAGTTTTCAGCAGGAAGAGATAAAACACGCAGAAGAGCAGAGGGACCAAGAACAGCAGACAAAAGAGGAAGAGGAGGAAGGCTCTGTGAAAGAGAAGATGCCTTCAATTCTGCATTTTCTCCTCCATTTTCCCCTCATTCTTTTCTTCTAGATTTTCAAGTCAGCCTTATTTTTTTTTCCTAGAGTGATATATATTCCATAAATATTAGCAATCCATTTGCTTGGAATGAGGCCTCAACAATGTTAATTAATCCAAATTCAAAGAACTGACCCCAGCACCGCAAGACTGAATTCCCATTTACTCATTCCAGATGTGAAAGAAAGGTATTAGCCTTCAGGGAAAGACCTGTATGCAACATTTCTGGCGTCCCAAATTTTCCAACCATATAACGACCCTGTTAGGATTTTGGAGCACGAGCTACACATGCTTATTCAATAGAAAAACCTAAAATTTGGAATCTAGCTGGTATTTCAGAAGAGAAGAGAGCTATGAGGAAGACTTTGTATAACACAGAGTACCTGACTGGTGTGTGGCCACGGACCTTTAGTTGATCTGCTCATTACAGGAACTGCCCTCATTGCCAGAATTGTTGGGGACATAATGTTAAAATCTCCTTCCAATCCAGAAAACTCTCCATAAAAGTAGAAAAGAAAAAAAAAAACCCACTTTTATTATTGAATACATCTTTAATCAGAATGTGATGTACCTTACAAGGAATCTACTAAGTGTTGTCAAGACAGAAAGAAAGGTTACTCTTTTATATAACCAAGCAGACACAACCCACACACAAGTTTTAAAATAAAGAATAACTAATCCTCAAATAAGAGGGTTTGACAGAGCCGGTTGTCACATGTAGCTCATCTGAAATTTACTGGGTAATTGGGATAATGATTTGTGATAGCTAATTGGCTTTATCCAAAGGCAGAAAAACCTTTCTCATATTTTTATGGCAAGAGGTAGTTTTGTAATTTACAGCTACACATCCACCGAGGTGAGGTGAGGTTCCTACTTTCCCACAGAAGCTGGGAAATGTGGAGCTATCTTCCTTGATGTTTATATTTCAAATTGATGGCTCACCAGGTCCTTGAGACAGGCATTCCTGCATCTTAATGCTAACCAGAGGGTTACTTAGCCTTTAAAAAGATTTATATACATTTTGAAGTGTAGCAAAAGAACTTACAATTACAAATTTTTAAAGTATATTCTCTAAGAAAAAGGGAGGAGAGGAGTCTCTTCCCTTATTTTCAACAGGAAGAATTAAGCCTCTTATTTTTAATTTGTATTTGCCCTTACATAGGTAAAAAAAATGCTTATTTTCCCTACCCTCAAATCATGAAACTATTCCCCAGTATTTTCCTCTAATTTACAGTTTTAGCTTCAGGGTTAAGTTTGTGATGTATCTTTAACTTTTGTGTATAGTGTGAGGTTGGAATAGATTTTTTCCCCCACAAAATAACCATTTATTCCAGTATCATTTGATGAGAATACTTTCCTTTCCCCCATTGGATTGTTCTGGTGTCTTCGAAAATCATAACTACAGTACAAGTAGGGGTTTATTTTTAAATTTCTAATAAACACNTGGTTTATTTTATGACATGAAATCTTATTCAGTAAACAATACACATTCGCATTTTTCTTGAATTTCTTCCTTACAAAAAGGAATAGAAATGTATGATGTTTGAGACTCCAGTAACTTGTAACAATTTAAGCCGGCCTCATGAAACAGCCTCAGGGCTTTTAGTGTTTCTAGATCATAACCTAAATATTCAAGAGTCCTGCGATTTTTTTCAGTCCCTCCTTTTACTCTTTAGTGGAAACATTTCCTCTTTGGGGACATGACTGGGTAGCCTCAATAGTGGTAAGAATTTACTGCAACAGGTAGAACTCATTTCTTGCTCTCCCTTCCCAAAAAGACAAGCTCTAAAAAATCCACAGGTGCTATCGCCTCATGCAATAAAGAAGTCTGAATTACTCTCTCAATATAGTCAGCTCCTGCATGCTTTAATTTTAGGCACTAAAATCCACGGCTTCCGTGTGACCATCATTACGTGATCACAGCATGCAGTCAGGCGATTCCGGGCTTACAATCATATAACTGTGTTACTGGAGAACTTTTGAACCTATACTACACAGGGTTGGTCAATTTCATTTTTTTTTTTTAGAAGGTAACTTTGGTACCTATTATAAAATTACATAAAGAATTGTCACTTGGAGGGGCGCCTGGGTGGCTCAGTCAGTTAAGCATCTGACTCTTGATTTCAGCTCAGGTCATGATCTCAGGGTTGTGAGATTGATCCCTGTGCGGGGTTCTGTGCTGGGTGTGGAGCCTGCTTAAGATTCTCTCTCTCCCTCTCCTTCTGCTCCCTGCCCCTTCTCTTTCCCTCTCTACAAAAAGAAAAAAAAAAAAAGAATTGTCTCTTGTGATGTATAATATCATGTACTACTGACCATCCACATACTTTTTTCCCCCAAAATCTAACATATGTCTCACCAATTACTAAGAAATGTATTATAGGTGCTGATCTTTGTCTATCCTGATCTGTTATGTTGAGAGCTGGGGAGTTTTAGAATCAAAATTTTATCACTATTTCTTAAACATTCTTGAAGTTTTTTACACTGTAAATAACTAAGGTCATCCTGATACATACTTTGCATATGTCCACATTTTTTATGTCTATAATGGTTTAGGAAGGCTTATGATTTAGACTATTTGAGTTTTCTTTTTTCCAACTTTTATCCATTTTAGGCCTCATAAGGAACAATCCGCATCTATCCCCCCCCGGCCCGCCAAGAATCTTCTAGGGTTATAATAAAGATTCTTCCCATTTTAGGCTGGTTCCTCATTTTTACACATTTTCAGAGGACTTACTCCCCCTCTTCTCCTCACCATCTATCATTTTGGCAACTTGGGTTTCCACTTCTCATTGACTCAGAGTGCATTTTCCTTGGAAATGCAAAGCAAATGCCCACTGACTGATATTTCGGACATCACTCAAAGCGTCCCACTTAGTTCTCGTCTCTAGCTATTGAAACAGCTCTATGAATAGTCCCCGATCCACTACTGCCTTCACAGATACCTCCAGTTACTCTTCAGAGCTTGCACATAAGCAAGCATCTTCTCTCTGATGAGCAGTAATGCAATTTGCACAAATCTATGGTTCTTGATACTCTTAAATCCCAGCCTAGGTCTCTAAACTGTTGGACACTTCTGAAGCACTGTTCATTCTCAGAATACAAATGACCTCACATTCCATAGCAACTTCTCTCTTTTTGCTACCTGGTACCTGGCACCTCTCTGGTATCTCAGTAGACTGTTTCAGCCGTATTAAAAGGCATCTTCCCCTGGAATTGGAAGCTCACCCTTGAAACTCAGTTCTTGTTTCTGGACTGTTACTATACATGATGGATAATGCTTTCCCACTGCTTGCCGTAATATATTGGCCCTTGTTCAAATGGTGAAAATATCAATTTTAGGGATAGAAGAATACTGTCATACCCAAGGATTCTGAGGATATTAGATATTACACTTATTCTTTTCCACAAAGAGGCTTTAGAATTTCAGAGTCTGAGCCTGCATCAGTATCTTTAAAATGTATATATTTAAGCAGTTACCTTCTCAATGATCTTCCTGAGGATTACCAAAAAAAAAAAAAAAAAAAAAAAAAAAACNTCCTTTCTGTTGATGCTGACTCTGTTTGCATGTTTATAAAGTTACAGTTTGGTCTTAGGAATACATTAGAGAATCTTACGATGTGGACGAGATGATCGATTTATACAATATATTGCAATGTCATAATTTGCTGGAATTGAAATACATTAGAAATACATATGATGTGGACAAGATGATCGATTTATACAATACATTGCAATGTCATAATTTGCTGGAATTGAAGTCCATGTGCTATAATCAGGTTTTAGAGCATCTCTGTTACCTGATCTGGCATAATTACACTTCTCTTCCTCAGAACCAGAAATGAGACCAGGTTTTGTTTTGTTTTGTTTT
>NC_048233.1:68184512-68193772 GCF_002007445.2 Ailuropoda melanoleuca | reverse complement strand
CGATCCGCAGAGGAAGGGCTCGTTTCCCTCATAGTGAGATAAGAAGAAGGTAAAGTATATGACGCACTGGTGTCCTTCTCAAGTTGACAATTCATCAGCTTAACAACTTATTTTCCAAGTGATCACTGCAGCCAATCTCCGTCTTCATAAAGGAACAGTTTTTTTGTTTTTTTAAATAGAAGTTCTGAATTATTCTCTAGCTTGCTATCATGTGTGCTCTCCCAGCTATATGGTGTGTGTTTGAGAAGGAACTCTTGGAGTTGGAATTTGGGATAAGACATGAGGTGACTCAAGGCTAGGCCACAAGGCACACAAACCTCTGTCTTCAAACAGAGTAAGTAATTCATTACCAGCTAAAGAAATTGTGCCCTCATCCATCTTTTTTTTTTTCAGATTTATTTTATTTATTTGAGAGAGAGGGAGAGCAAGTTGAGGGAGGAGTAGAGGGAGAGGGAGAGAGAGAATCTCAAGCATACTCCCCACAGAGCACAGAACCCAACATGGGGCTCAGTCCCTCAACTCTGAGATCATGAGCCAAGCTGAAATCAAGAATTGGATGCTTAACCTACTAAGCCACCCAGGTGCCCCTCCCTCATCCCTCTTTAAGGGAGATCCACTAATGAAGAGAACCATCCACCTGAAATATCATCACCTTCCCCTTATCCACAGTCAGTTTTCAGCAGGAAGAGATAAAACACACAGAAGAGCAGAGGGACCAAGAACAGCAGACAAAAGAGGAAGAGGAGGAAGGCTCTGTGAAAGAGAAGATGCCTTCAATTCTGCATTTTCTCCTCCATTTTCCCCTCATTCTTTTCTTCTAGATTTTCAAGTCAGCCTTATTTTTTTTTCCTAGAGTGATATATATTCCATAAATATTAGCAATCCATTTGCTTGGAATGAGGCCTCAACAACGTTAATTAATCCAAATTCAAAGAACTGACCCCAGCACCGCAAGACTGAATTCCCATTTACTCATTCCAGATGTGAAAGAAAGGTATTAGCCTTCAGGGAAAGACCTGTATGCAACATTTCTGGCGTCCCAAATTTTCCAACCATATAACGACCCTGTTAGGATTTTGGAGCACGAGCTACACATGCTTATTCAATAGAAAAACCTAAAATTTGGAATCTAGCTGGTATTTCAGAAGAGAAGAGAGCTGCGAGGAAGACTGTATAGCACAGGGTACCTGACTGGTGTGTGGCCACGGACCTTTAGTTGATTTGCTCATTACAGGAACTGCCCTCATTGCCAGAATTGTTGGGGACATAATGTTAAAAATCTCCTTCCAATCCAGAAAACTCTCCATAAAAGTAGAAAAGAGAAAAAAACCCACTTTTATTATTGAATACATCTTTAATCAGAATGTGATGTACCTTACAAGGAATCTACTAAGTGTTGTCAAGACAGAAAGAAAGGTTACTCTTTTATATAACCAAGCAGACACAACCCACACACAAGTTTTAAAATAAAGAATAACTAATCCTCAAATAAGAGGGTTTGACAGAGCCGGTTGTCACATGTAGCTCATCTGAAATTTACTGGGTAATTGGGATAATGATTTGTGATAGCTAATTGGCTTTATCCAAAGGCAGAAAAACCTTTCTCATATTTTTATGGCAAGAGGTAGTTTTGTAATTTACAGCTACACATCCACCGAGGTGAGGTGAGGTTCCTACTTTCCCACAGAAGCTGGGAAATGTGGAGCTATCTTCCTTGATGTTTATATTTCAAATTGATGGCTCACCAGGTCCTTGAGACAGGCATTCCTGCATCTTAATGCTAACCAGAGGGTTACTTAGCCTTTAAAAAGATTTATATACATTTTGAAGTGTAGCAAAAGAACTTACAATTACAAATTTTTAAAGTATATTCTCTAAGAAAAAGGGGGGAGAGGAGTCTCTTCCCTTATTTTCAACAGGAAGAATTAAGCCTCTTATTTTTAATTTGTATTTGCCCTTACATAGGTAAAAAAAATGCTTATTTTCCCTACCCTCAAATCATGAAACTATTCCCCAGTATTTTCCTCTAATTTACAGTTTTAGCTTCAGGGTTAAGTTTGTGATGTATCTTTAACTTTTGTGTATAGTGTGAGGTTGGAATAGATTTTTTCCCCCACAAAATAACCATTTATTCCAGTATCATTTGATGAGAATACTTTCCTTTCCCCCATTGGATTGTTCTGGTGTCTTCGAAAATCATAACTACAGTACAAGTAGGGGTTTATTTTTAAATTTCTAATAAACACTATTGATCTGTTTGATTTTCATGTTATCTTTTATTTATAAATGTATCTCATTTTTAAAGATTTTTTAAAATTAATTAATTATTTGAGAGGGAGAAGAGAGTACACGCAAGAGCACAAGCAGGGGGAGGGGCAGAGGGAGAAGCAGACTCCCTACGGAGCAGAGAGTCCCTCCATGGGCTCCATCCAAGGATCCTGGGATCATGACCTGAGCTAAAGGCAGATGCTCAACCAAATGAGCCACCCAGGTGCCCCAATCTCATTTTTAATTTTGACACCAAACACAATCATTGGACCCAGAGGGGTAATGATGCTCTGTTTTGCAGATGAGGTGATGAAAGATAAAGAAATTGAAGGGATTTTCCCAGAGCAACCCAGTTAGAGTCACAATGGAAGAATTGACTTCAAATTTGCTTTGTGCTAAAGTCATTATCCTGTGACAGTATTCTTCCTCCTGATTCAAGCGGTTTAGTGAGTCCTGGTAACAGACACGTGTGCAGGGCTGGGGGAGTGTTTTACAAATTTACTGTAGTGCTATCAGAACTGGAAATCATAGGATTTCCTCTATAATTAATGAGATAAAGAAATATAGTTACAGAAGGAGATAAAGAAATATAGTTACAGAAGAATTTTTTCTTGGATCATATTCACATGTTTCGACACATTTTATCCAGGCTTAAAGAATATATTCAGGTTCTAGAAGCCAGCAGACAGTCTTAAGAAGGTTTCAGTGACGTTTTCTATAAACTGCCCAGTCCAGTTTTGTATAACGCTCTGAATTAACGTTTACCGAGCAAACATTAAATTCCAGAAACGTCTCTGAGATTGCCTTAGTGTCCCATCGAATGAATGCAACTTAATAAGTTATTTTTTTTCTTTACTTTGTCTTCTTCGAGTATAAATACTTGACAATGCGGGATCCTTAAATCCTGCACTGACATCCACGGGTTCTTTAGCAGGTGAACTAGGGTATTTCAAACATGACGCATAGCGTCTTGGTTTATTTTATGACATGAAATCTTATTCAGTAAACAATACACATTCGCATTTTTCTTGAATTTCTTCCTTACAAAAAGGAATAGAAATGTATGATGTTTGAGACTCCAGTAACTTGTACCAATTTAAGCCGGCCTCATGAAACAGCCTCAGGGCTTTTAGTGTTTCTAGATCATAACCTAAATATTCAAGAGTCCTGCGATTTTTTTCAGTCCCTCCTTTTACTCTTTAGTGGAAACATTTCCTCTTTGGGGACATGACTGGGTAGCCTCAATAGTGGTAAGAATTTACTGCAACAGGTAGAACTCATTTCTTGCTCTCCCTTCCCAAAAAGACAAGCTCTAAAAAATCCACAGGTGCTATCACCTCATGCAATAAAGAAGTCTGAATTACTCTCTCAATATAGTCAGCTCCTGCATGCTTTAATTTTAGGCACTAAAATCCACGGCTTCCGTGTGACCATCATTACGTGATCACAGCATGCAGTCAGGCGATTCCGGGCTTACAATCATATAACTGTGTTACTGGAGAACTTTTGAACCTATACTACACAGGGTTGGTCAATTTCATTTTTTTTTTTTTAGAAGGTAACTTTGGTACCTATTATAAAATTACATAAAGAATTGTCACTTGGAGGGGCGCCTGGGTGGCTCAGTCAGTTAAGCATCTGACTCTTGATTTCAGCTCAGGTCATGATCTCAGGGTTGTGAGATTGATCCCTGTGCGGGGTTCTGTGCTGGGTGTGGAGCCTGCTTAAGATTCTCTCTCTCCCTCTCCTTCTGCTCCCTGCCCCTTCTCTTTCCCTCTCTACAAAAAGAAAAAAAAAAAAAGAATTGTCTCTTGTGATGTATAATATCATGTACTACTGACCATCCACATACTTTTTTCCCCCAAAATCTAACATATGTCTCACCAATTACTAAGAAATGTATTATAGGTGCTGATCTTTGTCTATCCTGATCTGTTATGTTGAGAGCTGGGGAGTTTTAGAATCAAAATTTTATCACTATTTCTTAAACATTCTTGAAGTTTTTTACACTGTAAATAACTAAGGTCATCCTGATACATACTTTGCATATGTCCACATTTTTTATGTCTATAATGGTTTAGGAAGGCTTATGATTTAGACTATTTGAGTTTTCTTTTTTCCAACTTTTATCCATTTTAGGCCTCATAAGGAACAATCCGCATCTATCCCCCCCCGGCCCGCCAAGAATCTTCTAGGGTTATAATAAAGATTCTTCCCATTTTAGGCTGGTTCCTCATTTTTACACATTTTCAGAGGACTTACTCCCCCTCTTCTCCTCACCATCTATCATTTTGGCAACTTGGGTTTCCACTTCTCATTGACTCAGAGTGCATTTTCCTTGGAAATGCAAAGCAAATGCCCACTGACTGATATTTCGGACATCACTCAAAGCGTCCCACTTAGTTCTCGTCTCTAGCTGTTGAAACAGCTCTATGAATAGTCCCCGATCCACTACTGCCTTCACAGATACCTCCAGTTACTCTTCAGAGCTTGCACATAAGCAAGCATCTTCTCTCTGATGAGCAGTAATGCAATTTGCACAAATCTATGGTTCTTGATACTCTTAAATCCCAGCCTAGGTCTCTAAACTGTTGGACACTTCTGAAGCACTGTTCATTCTCAGAATACAAATGACCTCACATTCCATAGCAACTTCTCTCTTTTTGCTACCTGGTACCTGGCACCTCTCTGGTATCTCAGTAGACTGTTTCAGCCGTATTAAAAGGCATCTTCCCCTGGAATTGGAAGCTCACCCTTGAAACTCAGTTCTTGTTTCTGGACTGTTACTATACATGATGGATAATGCTTTCCCACTGCTTGCCGTAATATATTGGCCCTTGTTCAAATGGTGAAAATATCAATTTTAGGGATAGAAGAATACTGTCATACCCAAGGATTCTGAGGATATTAGATATTACACTTATTATTTTCCACAAAGAGGCTTTAGAATTTCAGAGTCTGAGCCTGCATCAGTATCTTTAAAATGTATATATTTAAGCAGTTACCTTCTCAATGATCTTCCTGAGGATTACCAAAAAAAAAAAAAAAAAAAAAAAAAAAACNAAAAAATCCTATTTTCGACTCCTAGAGACTTGGCGGTTTTACTCAACAGTTTTAGTTCTTTAAATCCTTTCTGTTGATGCTGACTCTGTTTGCATGTTTATAAAGTTACAGTTTGGTCTTAGAAATACATTAGAAATACATATGATGTGGACAAGATGATCGATTTATACAATACATTGCAATGTCATAATTTGCTGGAATTGAAGTCCATGTGCTATAATCAGGTTTTAGAGCATCTCTGTTACCTGATCTGGCATAATTACACTTCTCTTCCTCAGAACCAGAAATGAGACCAGGTTTTGTTTTGTTTTGTTTTTCTTTGACCACAGAGGATAACATAGTATCATTGTCATAGCTTCCTCATTTATCTATTTTATCAGTAAAGGAATAATAGAAATTAGTGGAATTGAGACACATAAGGNTCTTTGACCACAGAGGATAACATAGTATCATTATCATAGCTTCCTCATTTATCTATTTTATCAGTAAAGGAATAATAGAAATTAGTGGAATTGAGACACATAAGGCTTTAGAATGTGTTGAACAAAAGCACCTCTATGGAGAAATAAATGAGAGTCATCATATACTTGGTAATATTATTGATCATCTGACAGGGACTAAGGTAAGTCTTTCCATGTATTAACTAAATTAAACCTCACAACAAACATGTGAGGTTGGTAGTATTGTTTTTTCCATATTATAAATAGGAAACCAAGGTGAAGAGAAGTTAAGCGACTGTCTAAGTTCACACGGCAAATAAAGGACAGGGTCAAAATGCTAACCCAGGCAGTCTTATTCCAGAGTTCACCCTCTTATTAACTAAGCAATACAGAAACCTGATAAGTATGATAAAACTGAACTGGAATTTTCTGTGCCCCAGATTTAGCCAAATGTTATCTCTTTCTGGTTGTTTCCTTTAAATGTGCTTTACAAAAATTTACAAGGTTTTCTAAAATTAAGACTGATTCCAAAGAATTTGTACCTATTCCTGATTATCAATATTCTATCAGGGCTGTGGATGCAGGTGCAAACATTGTTCAGTGCTGTAGGCTGGAGTTGCTTTAGTAGTTTTGGTAAAAAGTGAAGTTACATCCCCTTTAACATGACTATAAACCCCATCCCACAAATTATGAGTAGGTCATTCTTCTCCTGGAAATTCCCTTCCTTGATATTTCCAAGGACTTCCATGCTGAACGGAATCAGTTTTAACCATATTGCAGGAAAGCCTGAATCAGTCACAGAAGCATCCTATTTTCTTACGTTGTTCCTCTCTGCAGCCATGCTTCAAGCTGAGGTGTAAGATACAAGTTGTACCTAGAGATGGCCAACACAACTAATTCTCACCTTGCTTAACACTCTCAAATAGGGGATAAGGGCTAATTATGTAATGCAATTAGCAAAGGTCAGCAATAGATTTTCCAAAGTCTTGGATATTCAACCTGAATATCCCATGTGGTAGATCATCTGCAGTCAAAATAGCTCTCTTTGTGAAATGATTTATCATCCTTTCTCAAGAGTCAATCTATCTAAAGACAGCCTGATATTTTTAGCATCAGTAAAGAAAATAGAATAGCAAGACTGTTTCAAAGTCAAGGACCTTGGAGATATCTACAAAACAAAACAACAATAAAAACAAAGGCTGGATGTTTTTCTTACAGTATGTATGTAAATTATATGTAAATAAAGCATGCATACTCCTTTGTTACCAAGACAAAGAGAGTTTCAATGGCAATGGCTCTCTTCACCTCTATTCTACCAAAGGGTTAGTAGTATCCTCAAAATTCTACCACTGTATATTAGGTTAATTCGTTTTTTCACAAACTTTTTTTTCAGAAGAATCAAGATTTTATGTATTGACAATCTTTAAATAATTGGCATGGGCTTTGGAACAACTAATTATATGATTTGCCATATGAAAGAATATTTACCACGGGCCTAAGGCTGTTTTTCAGAATGGAGAGCTAACTGAGGGATAATGGGCAGGAAAACTTTGGCAGCGGAGGTGCTGGCAGGAAGTTGACATTCTTATAGTTGTGTGTCGCCATTTTGTGACGGGAGAATTACCTTATATTTGTTCATATATGGTGGGTAATTGCTGAGTGCATTCATATATGAAAAATTGGTTTGAGCCATAGGATGGGAAGACACAGGCATGGTAATCACTTTTCTTTGGACCAACTTTCCCAATATTTCATACTTTTATAGATTGTTTACTTGGGTTAAAAATAACGAAAAGCAGAGAAAGAAAAGAAAAAAAGCAGTGAAAGAAAAAGAAGGGAGGGAGGGAAAAGGGAAGGTGGAAGGGGAGATAGAGAAAAGAGAGAGGAGGAAGGAGAGAAGAGGAGGAGGGGAGAGAGAGAGAGAGAGAAAGAGGGAAAGAAAGGGAATCTAAAAATCTAATATCAACTCAGGATACATATGCCATGAAATTTGGGACTTCAATACAACTTCTCTTCAGTCTACTAAATGAGATTTTGTTTTCCTTCTCATATATGAACTTGGGTAATTTGGAACATATATGGATGGGGTGGAAGGGGAGAATAGTTTGAAAGTTAAAAAAAAATCTACTAAAACAGTTCTAGAATATTTCCTACAAATTTAAACCTGGACTCATGCAGACTCTACCACCTTGGAAATATTTGCCTTGCTATCCACCGCCCCTTCATCCCCTCTAAAACACACACACACACAGAGTAAATGCAGATTATAACAAGATATTTTTGTTCTGCTGATTATTTCTTAGCTGAACTTGACATGTCTGATGATGATGATGATGATAAATGAAATAATGCCCAAAGTTGTGCTTTAAAGTCAACCATCAGTGATTGTTGTGGTAGGCATAATAATGAGCCCCCAAGATGTCTACACCCTAATCCCACCACCTGTGAATATGTTACCTTAAATGACAAAAGGGAATTTATAGATGGGATTCAGGACCACAACCTGGATATGAGAATAGAGTGAATTATTCAGGAGGGACCAGTGTCATCATGTGAGTCCTTAAGAGTGGAAAAACTCCCAGCCGCAGTCTGAGAAGAATGTGAGTCTTGTTGCTGACTCTGAAATTCAAGTGGCTAAGTGCAAGGGAGGGGGGACGAAAGGCTTCTAGAATCTAAGCGCAGCCCCAGCCAACGGCCACCAAGGAATCTGGGACCTCCAACTTACAACCATATCAAACCGAACTCTGTTAAAACCTGAATGAGCAGGGGGACAGATTCTCTACTAGGGCCTCCTGAAAGAAATGCAGCCCTGCCAACACCTTGGTCTTAGCCTGGCGAGAACTGTATTGGGCTTCTTACATACAGAACTACAGGATAATAAATGTGTGAGGTCTTAAGCCACTAAGTCGGTGGTAATTTTAATGACAGCAATAGAAAACACATACAATTATCTTATAAAATATATATATGTTTTGTTAGAGACTCTCATCCCTCCCAGAACATGACATTATACCACAATTTTTAAGAACTGGACTCTGGAGTTAACAAGACTGGAGTTGATAACTCTGGCATTACTACTAGGTGATTTAGGGCCATTTGCTCTGGTCTTTTGCTTCCATTTCTTCATCTTTATAAAAAACAATTATAAAAAAAAAAGTACCGTAAGATTAAATGAAGCAATGTAACTAAAGTAAATAGCACAATGCTTCATAAATAGCTAGAATGTAATACATATCAACTACCATTAATGTTAGTAGTAGTACCATTTGTAGTAGTGATGTAGCTGCTGTTGTTACAATTATCGCTGTAGAAGTATTTTTAAAATGTGATTGGAAAAAAGTGATTACATGATTAAGTATCACTTAAGGCCTGCTCTTAATCATTTTAATTCAAAAATATAATATCATGAATCTTAGTATCTTAGAAACATAATTTTCCCAATGCATCTATAGCACATAAACTTCCTTCTTCATCTTTTATTAAAAAAAA
>NC_048233.1:68183908-68184503 GCF_002007445.2 Ailuropoda melanoleuca | reverse complement strand
AAAAAAAATAATAAATGGAAGTGTCTATATATTTTCAATTTCATTGTCTTGATCATCTGCAAATTGTATAAATTTATTTTAAATACTTTCACAAAAAGATGACCTTGGGCATCAATGCATAAAATAATAATGTTGCTATCTACATACAGGGCAACTTAGCAATCATCCAGAGTGGAGATAATTATTACTGTCGTCAGCTATAGAACCCATTCGTCCAACCTGCATGCTCTTTCATTCAGATAATTGCTAACTATCTGGAGTTGTTTTTCCTATCCTGTTTTGGAACCTGCTTATAAATTTTTTCCCTCACTGTCAAATGAGAAAACTGAAGCTCACAGAGCTGGAGTAACATTCACAAAACTCACATAGTTAAATGTCTGTGCTTGTGAGTATGTGTGTGTGTGTGTGTGTGTGTGTGTGTGTGTGTGCACCCGACAGTTGGTACTGAAAACATTAATTGGTTTAGGAGTATGTACTGCTCTTAAAGTGTTTATTCATCATTTTTCTCATTCTCAAAAAATGAAAATAATTCATTGTGTTCCTTATTCCAAGTTACTTCCTGTTTGACACTAACAATTATAATGCAACTCATAAA
>NC_048233.1:68172618-68183808 GCF_002007445.2 Ailuropoda melanoleuca | reverse complement strand
AGAATAGAGTGAATTATTCAGGAGGGACCAGTGTCATCATGTGAGTCCTTAAGAGTGGAAAAACTCCCAGCTGCGGTCTGAGAAGAATGTGAGTCTTGTTGCTGACTCTGAAATTCAAGTGGCTAAGTGCAAGGGAGGGGGGACGAAAGGCTTCTAGAATCTAAGCGCAGCCCCAGCCAACGGCCACCAAGGAATCTGGGACCTCCAACTTACAACCATATCAAACCGAACTCTGTTAAAACCTGAATGAGCAGGGGGACAGATTCTCCACTAGGGCCTCCTGAAAGAAATGCAGCCCTGCCAACACCTTGGTCTTAGCCTGGCGAGAACTGTATTGGGCTTCTTACATACAGAACTACAGGATAATAAACGTGTGAGGTCTTAAGCCACTAAGTCGGTGGTAATTTTAATGACAGCAATAGAAAACACATACAATTATCTTATAAAATATATATATGTTTTGTTAGAGACTCTCATCCCTCCCAGAACATGACATTATACCACAATTTTTAAGAACTGGACTCTGGAGTTAACAAGACTGGAGTTGATAACTCTGGCATTACTACTAGGTGATTTAGGGCCATTTGCTCTGGTCTTTTGCTTCCATTTCTTCATCTTTATAAAAAACAATTATAAAAAAAAAAGTACCGTAAGATTAAATGAAGCAATGTAACTAAAGTAAATAGCACAATGCTTCATAAATAGCTAGAATGTAATACATATCAACTACCATTAATGTTAGTAGTAGTACCATTTGTAGTAGTGTTGTAGCTGCTGTTGTTACAATTATCGTTGTAGAAGTATTTTTAAAATGTGATTGGAAAAAAGTGATTAAATGATTAAGTATCACTTAAGGCCTGCTCTTAATCATTTTAATTCTAAAATATAATATCATGAATCTTCGTATCTTAGAAACATAATTTTCCCAATGCATCTATAGCACATAAACTTCCTTCTTCATCTTTTATTAAAAAAAATAATAAATGGAAGTGTCTATATATTTTCAATTTCATTGTCTTGATCATCTGCAAATTGTATAAATTTATTTTAAATACTTTCACAAAAAGATGACCTTGGGCATCAATGCATAAAATAATAATGTTGCTATCTACATACAGGGCAACTTAGCAATCATCCAGAGTGGAGATAATTATTACTGTCGTCAGCTATAGAACCCATTCGTCCAACCTGCATGCTCTTTCATTCAGATAATTGCTAATTATTTAGAGTTGTTTTTCCTATCCTGTTTTGGAACCTGCTTATAAATTTTTTCCCTCACTGTCAAACGAGAAAACTGAAGCTCACAGAGTTGGAGTAACATTCACAAAACGCACATAGTTAAATGTCTGTGCTTGTGAATATGTGTGTGTGTGTGTGTGTGTGCACCCGACAGTTGGTATTGAAAACATTAATTGGTTTAGGAGTATGTACCGCTCTTAAAGTGTTTATTCATCATTTTTCTCATTCTCAAAAAATGAAAATAATTCATTGCGTTCCTTATTCCAAGTTACTTCCTGTTTGACACTAACAATTATAATGCAACTCATAAAAATAAAGAATTCCTACAGAGGAAAATTTATCATAACAAGTGGATTTGAAGGTACACAGTGTTAACACAGTGTCTATTCCATAGGTTAATATAAAATAGAAAGAGCCAAGTAATTGTAACAAGTTAAAATAAATCATTAAATAAGAACCAAAAAGTAAAATATAATCCAACATTTTCTCTTAACAGAAGCGCTTTATACCTTAAATCCAATTAGTTTGAATTGAAAAGAGATCAATCAGTTTCTATCTTGCGTTGTTTTGCAACAATGACTGAAGTGGGAGAAAAAAATATCTGTTCTCAAGAAAACACTCCTCATTTTTAAGGATTTTCCAAACTAATTGTTTACAGCGTTTGGACTGACCAATGCTCTTTTCAACTACTGTCCAGTTCGTGGACATCTCCAAGAGCACATATATGTTGCATACATGCACACATTCACACAGCCACATTAGTTGGAGGGTATTACCGAATTAAGTTATCTCATGATAAAACAGCATGGTCTATCAGCCTATCAACTCTTACAGAGAGGCAAGAGGTAAAACAAAATAGACTTTACACAGGTACAGAGAAAGCAAGTGCATTTAGTGCACTTTGAAGGAATGGGTAAAGTTACCGAATGAAGTGTAGTCAGTCATAAAGGACTCTGTTTCCAAGTAACACGATGGAAGAAAGTGAAATTTTAAAGATGTGGCAATGAAAGTCATTTTTAATTCAATTGTATCCATCAAAAAAAAAAAGAAAAAGAATTATTTCTTCTCTGGTGATAAAAATGAAATTTAAAATTTGAGATACATCAAGAAATTAGAAAACAAGTACTCATGAAAATCTCTACTCGTGCTCTTTTGTTCACAGAGATCATCTAGTGACCTATTCGTTTTTTTGAATGAGTCTTGTGGCCAGATCTGACTTGAGGTTCCCAATCTCTTAGATTCATTGAATCTTAGGGACATGCAGGGCCTAGGTCTAAAGTATATATTATAAACTTAGGACCAAAAGCAAATATAAACTAGGATTTCAGTTAAAATCTTGTGTTATTATTCTATCCACTAAACTGAATAAGGATGCTGACATACTTCCTGACAAAAGAGAACGCACTTAATACTTACTGTTTGAATGACTTTTAAAAAAATATTTTATTTACTTATTTGAGAGAGAGATAGAGAGAGCACAAGCCAGGGGGAGAGACAGAGGGAGAAGCAGACTTTCCACTGAGCAGGGAGCCCGACGCAGGGCTCCATCCTAGGACCCTGGGATCATGATCTGAGCCAAAGGCAGATGCTCAACTGACTGAGCCACCCAGGCACTCCTGTTTGAATGACTTAATACACTTTCACACACTTTCTAACAAAATAAAACTATCTTTCTTTACCTTGTTTATCCCAATATCTTTAGCATACAAAATGTTTTTATTTCCTGGAAATTGTAAAGAAATATGCGTATAAAGATTGGACTACTGAATATATTGGAGCTATGGAAAACACACAATCTGTGATTTTTAATGCTTTCACAGTTCATGAAGGTTTTTTTCCCTTGTCATGAATGGAAGAGAAATATAATTTTAACCATTTTAGCTCCTAGCTTAAAATGTGATAAGGGTGGGGCACCTGGATGGCTAGTCAGTTAAGCATCTGCCTTCAGCTCAGGTCAGGATCCAGTCCAGCATCCAGCTCCCTGCTCAGCAGGGAGTATGCTTTTCCCTTTCCCTCTGCCCGTCGCCATCCTCCACCCCACTCGTGCTCTCTCACTCTCAAATAAATAAATAAAATCTTTATTTAAAAAAGTGATAAAGGTATTTTGTTTTCAAAATTGGAGCTCTATGCCATTTCAAATTGCATTCGCCCTACTAAACAAAGCAAAGAGTGACATTCATAAATATAAAGACTGTGTATACTTAAGTTATTAATTAGGCACTTATACAGAAAATTTGCCTTCGAATCATCCGGATAGGTATGAACGTTCACAAGCCAAAAGCCAGTCAGTGAAGGCCCCAGTAAAGATGGAGAATGTGCAGTATTCCAAGCACGATGGTCCTAACCCCAGTTCCATACCATAGAACCAAATGGTTTCAAGGCTTTATTTTTCACATCTTTAATATGATTCCTTGTCCATGCCTCTCTTCATTTAGGAAAAAAATTATGTCAATAATAGAATAAATTCAAGTGCTAACTGAAGATCAGGAGAAGCATGGGGTTAAGTGCACCCAAAGGAGGTGGTCTCAGGCTCCATGGGGCTTGGGGTTATAAACTGGAAATGTAAGAATGGAGGTTGGGCCACAGAAAGGATGTAACATAGCTGACTGATCACAAGAAAACCTTACAATAAAGAACAGTGAATGTGATTACCAGACTGAAGTCTAATAGTGAAGACCAGAAATAAGCTGATTCCAGAGGCTACTTGTGAGAAAGTCAAATTGGAGAAAATAGATGAAATTTGAGATCACGCTTCATTTCTTATATTTATTTTGGTATAATTTTCCTTAATTCCGAAGGAAATTATTGTAATCTTTTTATATTGTCATCGTTTATAAATCCATTATTTGTAAATGATACAGACCTGTTTGTATCATTTTATTTGTAAATTCAAGCAGTAATTGGTATCCTCATAGGATTTTTTTGAGGATTAAATCAGATAATACACTTGTGGTGAGCACAGCATGACAGACAAACTTGTCAAATCACTGTTGTACACCTGAAACCAATGTAACATTGTGTGTCAACTGTACTCAAATAAAAATAATTAATAAATTAGATAATACATGAAAAATGCTCAATATAATTCCTAAGTTAGAACAAGTATTTATAAATGTTAGCAGCCATTATTTATTTCAGAATGTGTCTAATTATTAACAAACTGTCATCCACAATCGAATGTGGCACCCTCTTACAAGAGTATGCCTTTTTTCTTGGTGCCTCTGACAAAAATTGACGGGATATATTAAATGAAAGTGTGTCCTACAGGATTGTAAAACATCTAAATTGGTCTTCTCCACCGAAATCTCCCTTCATGCTCACTTTTATCTCATGAGATGTTGTCAAACCATATGCAATTTCATCCCATCGCTTTGTTCTATTTGACCAATTCCAATTTTGATTATACAGTGTTTTTCTGGATGATTGTCTCAGTTTTTCCCTCTTTTTTTTGCTGATATAGATGTGAATTTAGTGCATTTCCACCATTACCCATTGCTTAAGTGTAGTTTACTGAATCCATCTGTGCTGGAAGTTCCCCCTTCCTTTGTGAGTCCAAAGCACTCTGCCTGTATATTTTATTACTCTTATTTTTTGCTCAAGCTCGTTCATATGAGATTTCTCTCTCCTTCTGAATTTGAGCCTTTACCTCCATCCCCCCCATTAGCCTTTTCCTTTTGTCCTGCAAAACTTAGTGTTAACAACAGTTTATTGAGACTAATTCGACCACGGCATCTGCCATGTGGTAAAAATTAGTCTCAATAAACCACATGTTAACCCCATGTGGTAAATGGAATGGAAAGCAAAGTTTCAAGGTTCCTGATTTCTTCAGTCATCTGGGGACTTGGGAGATACCCAAGAGATGTTTTCACATGGACACAGATTTTTGTAAAACTTGAACAACTGAAATATTTTAGGATCTAATAAGGCTGTTGTGTCATTCCAAAGTCCCCTTGCCCATTGAATAGTGCTGAAGTGGCTCCAGCTATATCTGTTACCAGTTTGATGGAAAGGTGAGATGCAGTGGAATACTTAGTTTGGGTTGAGTGGAGTTTGGCTTTCCATGTACATTTAGTAGGTTTAGTACTAAAAGTAAACGTGTGTACATGTATGTATAGGTATATGTGTGTATGTAGATATGTACTAAACATAATGTATATGTGTATATGTATATACACATATATGTATTAAATGTATAATGTGTATACGTATGTGTATATGTATACATGTATACCAAACATATAACGTATATGTGTGATTTGTATTCACTTCTGTGCATAACTAAGTTATCGCTAACCATATCACTGTAGAAATAACTTTCACCTCACTGACTCAAAAGGCAGGTATCACATCCAGGGCTGGAGTTTATCTCAGAGTATGAGTTTTTCCCACCGCTTTAAAGGCCAGAAATACATGGCATGGGATGAGGAACAAGGTGTAAATTACATAGAGCCAAATTTAGACAAATCTAATGTTAGATTAAATCTAACGATGTTAGAGCTGTATATGAAAGACACTTGACAGAGATTTTTCCCATGTTTCAACAATGCTAAACATTTATATGACATTACCGATGAAAAGTTGTGAACCTGAAAGAAATCAAATATATTAAAATCAGCCAAGCTAGAAGAATGAAAGATTATCTTTTTAATGTTCTCTGTGGAAATAATATAACAAAAATACTGAACATTGCAGATGTATTAAAAGACTATGCTGCTAAAAATGAAGCAAAATGGTAATAACAAATGTTTTGGACAGTTAATTCATGAAAATTTCATAGTAATTTTATGAATTTTGTGTTGTTAGTGGTATTAAACATTTTTACATATTTAATGTGTTGTGGTTTCTTTACCAAAATAATAAAATGTTTAATTTTTAAACCTGCCATTGTATTTGTAAATTTGTTATATCTTCCCAGTCCCCAACTTGTGTAAGTCTTAGGCCTCATAAATCTTGGACCCTTCTCTAACATTGGGGTGTGGTAAGCACGGTTCCCAATATCTTGCTTCAAGTAAGTCAAAAGCATTAGATTTTTAAGAAGTTAGGTCAATTAGGAACATAGAGAAATACTTTAGGAACAACGTCTAATGGGAACTTCTGTTGATCGGTTAAGTCAGGGAACTATGTAAAAAAAAAAATGAAAAAGAAAAGAATGATTCAACCTCATTGGTTCTAAACAAATGATAAACCAAACAGTCCATAGATTATAAACCAAACACTTTATAGTTTCTTATTATTTTGCCCATTTTATTTTGCCCATTTTATGCAACCTGGAATCCACAAAAATTACAGATATGATATTGTTTGTTTTCTTTTTTTTCTAGTTGGGAAATTTCATTTTACACCCTCAAATTGTTCTTTTCTTTATTATTTTTTTCTCTTCTACTAAAAGGATTATCTAGCATGAAATAATTTAAGAGTTCTAATAAATCTGTGAAGTTATCTATTACAAACACTGATCTAACATATTTCTACAGAATTTTTATTAGATAAATAAACTTGAACACTGGTTCTGATCTGGTAGCATTGATTCTACACACCACCCATTTAGTTTTGAGCAAGACATATTCTAAGTCTTTTGCAATTTAGGTTGATAGTTTCCTTTAATATTTTCCAACCAGTTATTTATGCCTTTCCTCTAAAGTCCTACAGTTATATTGGAGTCCCTTCTTCATGTAACAGCCCATTAAAGAGTTGAGAATATTTATCCTGGTACCCCTCGTCTAGCCTTAGGAAATCCTGCCCAAGAATTGCTACTATTCCCAATAAGAAATCATACATTCTATAAGTTCTTTACCAATCTGGCTATTTCCAGGTTATTGATACTCTTTAAAAAACCATAGTGTTCAGAGCAGAACATAATAGCATAGTTCTTATCTATTGAGAAGAATAGAGAAAAAGTGTCACTTCTCTCATAGATGCCCTGCTTCTATTTCTGTGGCCAAATACTACCATTGAATCATCTTAAAGTAACCATTGAGAAAAAAAAAATCCTGAATATTTTTCCATGGTCTTTTAAGATCCCGTGTGAAATTGCATAGTTAGTTGGAGGGCTCCTAGCAAAAGACCTCTCATACATTCCTATTAATTATCATCTGTTGGAGAAGTCCACTTGAAAAAAAACTAAGGGTGACCTATGGCCAACAGCCAGTGAAGAACTGAGACCCTCAGTCCAAAAACTGACAGTGAACTGAATTCTGCCAACAACCACATGTGCTTAGAACCAGACCTTGAATGTTGAGCTTTTAGAAGAAGAAAAAAAGTTGTTTATCTGAACTTCAAATGTAGCTAGTGCCTTATATTTTATCTGGAAGCCCCACCCTAAGACAAAGGATGAAGCTAAGCCCTGACTGAACTCTTAACTCAAGATATATATGAGATATTAAATCTGTGTTATGTTAAAACACTACCTTGTGAAGTAAATTGTCACACAGTAATAAAGAGAAAACCAATACATCACCTTGTTAAATTTAGCCCATTTTCCAAGAAATCAAATTTATTTGGATCTTGAGTCTACTGTACTATATACTCTTTCCAATTTCTTGTTCAAAAATCTATTTCCTGTCTTCATTTAGGTTGGCTAAAAATAATTTATTAGGAAATAGTTGACAGTAGACACTTAAAAAATGTCAGTAAAGAACTCTATTTCTGTTGGCACAAATTAATTACATGAGCATAGTCCTGTTACTACGATTAATCAGCTAAATGGTATATAATTTATTTTTGGCCTTCTCCAAATATCTACAATTTTTATGGAGTAAATCAAAAGTGGTGCTTGAGTCCAGTTGTATTTTGTCTGGTTGACCTACTTATTATCACCATCAAGGATGATTTGTTTGACTTGTTCTTAAGAGATTGTATTCTTTGGACCACTGTTCCTTCCTTGAGATGCTCACAGATATGAGGTGAATACAAAACCAAATTAGAATTTTGCCTCTTTTGAATACCAAGGTCATTAGTCTTTATAAAATATAGATTCAAAATAATATTAGTGGCCATATGTGTCAATATCTAGATATTTTCAACACTCCATGAAAATCGTTAATGGTGGTTTAGTGATATTATTTGCAGTTTCTTTTTCTCATCTATTCTCTCCTCTTAGAGAATGCCCAGTGTGGGGAGAGCTGGTTCAACAGAAAACATTGCATTGTTTTTGGTTTCATGACCTTCCCAGGACTTTGGTAATTTTTACTCAAATAAATTTAGGATTTACTTATCTTTATCTATTGGATTTCTATTTTATCACTATTCTCCACAATGCCTCCCCCCCTTTTTTTTTCTGGAAAGAGAGCAAACTTTCTCCTAATTATTTCTCCATCAGACACTTTTTGACAAAATATGCTCTACCCTTCCCTGAAGTGTTCAAAGAATAGAGAATGGTTCTGACCATAAAGCAAAATACATTAGAATTATGATTCATATGCTATAAATCATTTAATTCATGAATCATTAACTAACTGAACTGCATCATGAAATATATTTTTCTGCAGTGAAGTTGGAAAATTTTACTTATGCATTAATCAGATGTTAAATTACATGTAAAAGAAAACTAATCTCTGATAGCATTTGAGGGATAAGCCAAGTGATACTAAAATGAGCAAATTACTTTGGTACAAATTTCCATGAATATTTCTAGAAGTACTATGTGATTCTCAAGTATCAGAGTCCACAACAGATTCAAGGACAAGTATTAAAATCCAGACTCCAGGCCCTAATCCAGATATTTTTTTTTTTGTTCGGGTGGTCTGAATAATGACCCAGACATGTGGATTTTTAATTAAGAATTAATAGTGATTCAAATGCTTATTCTCACATTGAGGGGAAAAAAAATTGTACCTCCTTCACAGGTCTGATAATTTTTCAGGGGAAAAAAAAAACAGGTTTTATGAGAGATGCAGCTTTTGTTATTTCCTTGTGTATTCAATGAAAAGAAAGCCAAGGAAGGAATACACCAGGGGTTTCAGAGTAGCTTAATAAATGATTCATTTGAATAAACCTGACAGCAAGGCTCAGCCTTACAGGCTTTGGGGTTCTGACCCTTTTATTCTTCCATATGCTTTGTAGAGAGAATAGAATAAAAAAAATAGTTGCCTTTATTCTGACAACTTTTATATAACCCTTGCCACTTTAGATCTGGAAGAACACTTGCTCCTTGTAAGGTCTGCAGAAGCTAACAAATTGCCAAAGAATACTAATGACAAAGATGTAAAGTCCTTTCCCATTTGAAAAATGGAAAGAGCACATTCTTCAGGTGGGGGTCAGTAGAAAGAGATAAAGACTAACTTATTTCATTCACAGATTTATGTTCTCTAGCACCTTACTTCTCTCCTATGACTAAGGAAGTCCACAACACTTTTGCACAAACCCTGTCACCTTCCCAGTGCTATTTTCAAACATTCTCATTCCACTTTTTTTTTTTTCTCTTTCTGGGTGGGTCAGTTGGTTAAGCAACTGCCTTTGGCCTAAGTCATGATCCCAGAGTCCAAGGGTCGAGTCCCATGTTGGGTTCCCTTGATCAGCAAGGAGTCTGCTTCTCCCTCTGACCCTCATCCCTCTCATGCTCTCTCTCACTCTCTCTCTCTCTCAAGTAAATAAATAAAATTTTTTAAAAAATAAAGATTTTATTTATTCATGTATTTATTTAGAGAGCACAGCAGGGGGAGGGTCAGAGGGACAGGGAGAGAGAGAATCTTAAGCAGACTCCCCACTGAGCATGGAGCCTGATGTGGGGCTGGATCCCAGGACCCCAAGATCATGACCTGAGCCAAAATCAAGAGCTGGAAGCTTAACCAACTGAGCCACCCAGGTGCCCCTCACTCCACTTTTTCCAAATGTTCTCTGAAGCTCATGCCTTCACCCATTCTCCATAGGGACATCATCTGAGACCATTAACTTTCATTCAATAGAAGTGCTGCTGCTGGACTCCCAGTATTCCTCAATCTGCCCTCAACTTGGGTAGATCAAGTGACTATATGGCTGGCATATCTAGAACCACCTCTTCCCATGGCTTTGATCTTCATCCCATCCCATGCCATATACACATTTCTACTCTGAGGTTCTAAAACTTGTAATCCTCTGAGATACTGTACCTATGGAATTTAGATCCTTCTCTATCGAAAGAGAAATGCTTATCCTGACAATCCGCTTGATGTTACTTATTCTAAAGATCAAAATAAGTAGCATAATCATAAAATCTAAGAAATATAATGAAGAAAACAAAAAAGAGGTGAGTTAGATGAAAGTATAATGTCTCAGGAAATAAATCCCAATAATTCCAAAGAATAAATACTTCTCATTCAATACTATTGTCATCAGACAATATTCTTGTATTATTTTAATCCTGTTAAAATTACTAAAATTTTAGTTTTATGGTAAAGCATGGGGGATATGGTACATTCGTTGAAAAGAATATGTATTCTGTAGTTGTCCATTATAGATGTCTAATAAATCTAAACATAATATAATTAATATTCTTAAACATAAAATCACACATAAAATAATACTAGTAAAAGCTCCCCTCCTTTGAGACTTTTCTTTTCAAGTTTGCTTAGCAGCTTATATAACTAGATTGAAAGTCAAGAGCTTTTTCTTTTCCCAAGGCAGTAGTGAAAACTCACTACTAGTAGATCCTTATTCTTCACAATCAAGGACAGAAATAAAAAAGAATAATCTTCAAGTCATATAGTTATTATAGCACTTTATAATTATTAAGCAATTACTAAGCTCCAAGAACTATACTAATTCTTTTATATGATTTAACTTATTTTCTCAAACTTCCAGCTACCTACTCAATACTTTCACATAAAGGTCTCACTGATATCTCAAACTTTATATACTTGAACTACAGCATTTGAATTCTATCACCAAATTTTCCTCCCTCGTCCCCAAATTCCCATATCATTAAATGATCTCAAAATTGATTGATTATTTATAAAATCACTCTAAAAGGTCAAC
>NC_048233.1:68118246-68172518 GCF_002007445.2 Ailuropoda melanoleuca | reverse complement strand
TCTTTGTAAAGAGAGTGTAAAACAAAGCCCATAATGTTTCTGTCCACAAATTGTGCAGAAACACAAAAGACTCCTGGAGAATATTCCTCCAACATAAGTTAGATATGTCCCTGAACTGCTTTAAAAAATGTGGCATGGCATTTAAGTAACTATATTTCAGGATTTCAGAACTGCTGTCTCTGACATCTGTCACTGCAAATTATTCTAAGAGTGTACTTTCTTTTTGGACAGAGTCAAATGGGTATTTCAAACAATGCTCCGTAGCAGGTAACAATGTACTACTGCCAAGTACCATCTGAAAATTTTTCTTAGTATTGTACTGTTCACCACTGATGATAGTCTGGTTTATGAAATGCTATTGGTAGTCAGAAATATAAGCACATTCTATTCCTGATCTAATTAAGTCTTTCATAAAGTGAAAGCATGAACATAATTAGGGACAGAAAAGTTACTTTGGCAGTACTGCAATATTAATGTAGCAAATGCATTTCAAAATTGCTGTACTCCACTAGGCCTTTGGAAAGCTATTTTTTCCCAAGTCTGTGATATTTACTATTGTGTTGACCAGTTCAAGCATTGATAATAACTCTTATGAACCACTTCTCATTTGTCTCTTTCTCAGGCTGGAGAGATGTTCAACCTCTCTGATTGACTGGCACCAGTGTACCACTATGTCCCATAGATTCAACCTCAAAGGTCTACACTTTATACCTGAAATAACAGCCTCACAATTTGCTGTCCAATTTGATATCAAAGCATTTGTACAAGGAGGGGCTGTTTGGGAAATGAGGCATAGTGGAATGTTTCTGACTTTGCTTAGTCTCAAGAGTAATTAAACTTTGGGGCATGGATTGAAAGAACAGCAGACAGTCATATTTATAGAATAATTACCACATTGAAGATACTAAATCTCATTTATACTCCCAGCAACTCTCTGTGGTAAACGTCATGACCCTTATTTTATTGGACTGAGTGAGGATGAAGGTTAGAAATTTTAAGAGATTTTTCCAGAATCTGATAATGATCATTGAGTTCAGTCAGCCTACTGATTTTCATTGGAAGGAAAATGAGATCCAAATTTTGGACTAAAATCCTGGACTTATAAAAGCTCAATCAATTATACTCTTAGGATAGGTTGCCCATATTGCGCCTCGCTCCATGCATTAGTATGCATAATCACTATTACATCATAGGTATTCAAGCAATTAGCACCATGTTATTACAGCTTGGTAGCAGGTATGCCATTGGGAGAGTGACCATCACGACCTGCATAAAATGCTAGTTTATGTTCTCATAGTAGAAATAACAATGAAAAAAGAAAATGGCAATTACCTGGAAATAGAAATCTTTGTCTAAATGTTGATGCCCACAAATGAATTATAAGGAAAATATGCAAATCAGATATTATAACTATAACATCATATTTTTAATTGCTGGTCAGGACCACATGGCTAAAAGCAGATCCAGTGTCTCCTTTGTCTCATTTCCTTAGGAATACAGGAAACATATATTTAACTTTCTAGTCCATACTTTTGCACTCCTAAAGAGGAGAGACTCTTGACTCTATAGGTGGAATATACTATATGACCAAGATATTCAGGAGAGAAATATGGAGGTTCTGAAAAAAATTGACCTGTTTGAAAAGATTGTCTCTTGAGTTCCATGGACAGGTGAATCTAAAGAGTGTCTATCACATGTACAGTTGTGATTCAGGCAGTAGTTATTCTCAGAGTCCCTACTTAGATGAGCAACATCTAACAGTAGTGGAATCAGGCAGAATCCAAACACTTGGGTATTAGCAAGCTTTTTGTCTTTCAGCCACAAGGGCAAGGTGTGGGGTAAGGCTTCAGTCCTGGAGTGGATTTAGAATGCTGGTCAGAAGAACCAGTTGCAGTAAGCATGGTTATAGATTTTGCAACCAGGTCTACGTTTTAGTCCTACCTGTCTAAAATAGCTCTATCATGTTACTTGTACTCTCTATAATTCAGTTTCCTTTTCTATAAAATGGGCTAATTTTGAGATGAACAGAACGATTTTGAGATAGTTAACATGTGAAAGGGTACATGGAACATATAAGCTCTATTTGTTTGATATATTAATAATACTAGTTATTGTTATGAATTGTAACAACACTTAATCATTAACAATTTACAATAACATTACTATTATGTATTATATATGTTATTGTTATTACATTCAATTTTATTTGGCTAACTACCTTGGGGACACCATTCTGAATCTCATTTTGCTTATTCATTAAATATGTTTAATAGTACTCATCTTTCAAGTTTGTGGTAAGAATTATGTTATATGAGGCACCTAGCATAAAGTTTGGGCTCAATAGCTTAATGACTATTTCTAAAAAGTAGTTATCAAAGCAGAGACTAAGAATATAGAAGTTCAGCAGTTGTCACTGGACAATAACTTGCTCGTTCAGTTTCCTCACTGGCTCACCAGGTCTCAGGGGGAAAAAAACTGATTCCATTTTAAACTGGAACCAACGGAGTTTCAAAAGAGTCTGAAAAATTGGAATTGTCCATGTTTCAGTCAATATTGGCTCTGGAATTTTGGTTGGATGTCATTACTCCATCCATCTTGAGAAAAACATGAAGACGAGGCTAGTAAATATTTTGAGCTCAGAATTTCACAGCTAATCTAAGATGGACAAATATCTTGCTTTGCGAGGGTGAGTATGAAGAAGACACACCTAACTAGATAATTCTTGGCAAAATATTAAAGTACAACTTAAATTGTTTTTAATACAATCAAAAATGTACTGTAGTATGCTTTGACATGTTAAAATATTACCAAAATGATATAAGGTCCATCAACTTTGATGCATCTAATATATACTTTCTTTTTTAGCATTCTATAAACTACAGTGAAAATTTCATATAAAAAAAAAGACATTACACATAAAGGATCTTGCTGCTCCTGGATGTCTTTCATATGCTTATTGAATTGTTAGAAACATAACTCTTCGGCAAGATTTGAATGCACACAGGTCCACAGTTTTGAGTTTCTGAAGCGCATCCAGTAGCAATGATTCCTGGGAGTAGACTTAGAATGTATTCTCAGTTTATCATTCCTTCCATTCCATAAACTACTTATCAAAAGAGCTAAAGTTTTCTATAAAGAAAATGAGAACATTAAAAATGAAAACAGATTTCTGATTTCCTTTTCATACTTAAACATCAGAGCTAGTCTGGTCAAAAGAAAGAAAAAATAAATTTCTTTTTTGAATAATCTTATTTTCCCCAAATGGTCTACTACAGACACAACTTATTCTATAAAAGACAAAAATTTTAACTTGTGGCCTTCTACTTCTTTCAGCATCTAATTGATGGAAAAAAAATTGAAATCAGGATAAAAATTGGGTACTTAGTCAAAATTTCAGAATGATCTATACCACCCTTACGAACCCTCAAATAAACAAACCAGTTAAGCTATATGCAATTGAGCATTTATCTCTGTTGAGTTGAAGTAAAACACTAACAGTAAGATGCAATTATGAATCTATTTATTCATTAAACTGAAGAGATCCTTATTCATCACCTACCCTATGACAAAGTCTACTCCAGAAAATGATGAATAAAGCAGACTCTACAAAATAATATATAAAAGATTATGCATTTTTTTTCAGAATTTGCAAAGTATAAATAGTATGAGAAAAAATATATAAATTTGTGCTTTCATAAAGGTACAGGACACAAGAAACATAGTATATTAAGAACAGCATTAGTTTGGGGACAGAAAACCTGTATTTCAGCTGTGGGATCTTGAGCATGGTTATATGGAGGTATATGATGGGGCAAATCACAGGAAATGGGAAATTTTGAAGATAGAAGCTAAAAGTGGAAAAAGTCAGTCAAATGACCCAAACTTTAAGATGGATCATTATAACTGGAGTAGCTCTGCAGATGCTGATTTTTATAACTTGGTACTAGTTAAAAATAAAAATAAATTAAAGTGCATTATTTTTGCTCCTTCTATTTTTTTACATCCCTCCCATTTTCCTCAACCCCAGAGTAAGTACGGAACTCGTTTTGATGTTCTTCCAGTACAATCTTTGTTGAGGTTGTTAATCTGATATATCAATCTCACCTGGTTTAACAAACTGGTACTTTCACAGCTGTAGACCATGGTACCCAGTTATTTTAGTCTTGATAAAAGACAACTGTCAAGCTTTAGTTACAACCAATTTAGGAATTTCTTTTCTGGGCTTGCTATTTCTGAATACACAGGTGTTGATTGCTTACTTATTTATTTTCCATTGATGGAACTACTTTCCTGCCTTCTGGAAATTCATTCAGCACTCAAAACATATTTGCAGCCCTGCCTGTAAATAGCCACGTGCAAAATTCTAAACTGTCAAACTGTTATCCAAACTTTGGTATAATCAAATGTTGTTGCCTTTTTTTGTGCTGAGCTAAATTCATATTGTCCCCAATTCCCATGGATTTGGCCAATAAGCCTAGAGATAAGATCAGCATAATTAAATTATTTTCTCCAAGTGTTAATAATTAATTCAGATATTTATATGTCCTTATTTTCTTAGACACTATTTTATGTACAAATTCTGCACNTGTTGTTGCCTTTTTTTGTGCTGAGCTAAATTCATATTGTCCCCAATTCCCATGGATTTGGCCAATAAGCCTAGAGATAAGATCAGCAGAATTAAATTATTTTCTCCAAATGTTAATAATTAATTCAGATATTTATATGTCCCTATTTTCTTAGACACTATTTTATGTACAAATTCTGCACAATTAGTTTTAGCAACTAGAATGATTCAGATAGTCTTATGTCAAAGTTACTCAATAATTATTTTTTCTTTACTAAGCACATTGTCATTGTTTTCTTGCTATCTGTCAGGTATCAGAGAAAATATAAAATACACANCAAAGTTACTCAATAATTATTTTTTCTTTACTAAGCACATTGTCATTGTTTTCTTGCTATCTGTCAGGTATCTGAGAAAATATAAAATACACAGTTGTTGACTTAAATTAATTTTCAGTTTATTTTAAAGACATTTATTACAGAATTCAGAAATTAGAATTAAGCATAGTGAGTTCTTTGCTAAAAGCGAGCACTGGATAATGACGGAAAATGAAGGAGGCTGACTTGGATTAGCACCCTGGTAGATATTATTACTGAGTAGATATATTTGCTGGGTGATTAGATAAATATGGGAAGAAGGAAGTCCAGGTTGAACAAACATCAAGTGAAAAGCATGCAGTTATATAGCAAGTATGGCACCTTTGAGGAAATTCAAGTAGTTTGTTTTTACTGGAGAGCTGCATTTACATTAGAAAAAAAAAAAGAAAAAGAAAACATATGATATATAAAAGGAGTCCTTGTCATGTATGCCAGGAGTTTGTAATTTAAATTTCACTTGAAACTAATAAGAACTCTAGAGGGTTTTATACAGAGCAACATGATGATATATGGGTGAGACTGAACAAACCTGAATATGGATTGAAAGGCTAAGGTGAAGCAGTGATGGTAAATAAAAGGCTGGAGACGTGTTAGTATAACCCAAGTTAGAAATGAGGAGCGAGGATGTACAATGGTGCAGCTACTTGGGAAACCTGTGTGACAGTTCTTTGAATGATGAAACAAAGTTACCACATGACTTGGCAATTCCACTGCTACTTATATCCTCTAAAAAAATGAAAACATATCCACACAAAAACTTTGACACAAATAATTAGAGCAGCATTAATTACAGTAGCCCAAAGGTGACAACAACCCAGATGTCCGTCAACCAATGAATGGATAAATAAAATAGGGGGTATCCATACAATGGAATGTTATCTGGCCATTNAATAATTAGAGCAGCATTAATTACAGTAGCCCAAAGGTGACAACAACCCAGATGTCCGTCAACCAATGAATGCATAAATAAAATAGGGGGTATCCATACAATGGAATGTTATCTGGCCATTAAAAAAAAAATGAAACAAAACAAAATAAAGCAAAAGTGAAGTACCGGTACCAGTGACAACTTGGATGAAACTTGAAGTTTGAAAACACTATGCTCTGTGAAAGGAGAACATCACAAAAGTCTCATTTTATATGTGCACATTCATATGAAAATCAAGAATTAGGAAATCTATAGAGACAAAAAGTAGATTAGTGTTTGCTTAGGACTAGAGAAGATGAAGAAGTAAGTTGGTGATGGATAAAGTATATCATGTTTGTTTTTGAGGTGGTAAAAATGTTTTTAAAATTTACTGTGGAGATGGCTGCCATATACGTGAGTATACTAAAAATCATAGAATTGTACACTTTAAATGGATAAATTATATGGTAAATGAATTATATCTCAATAAATCTGTTTAAAATGGGGGGAAAAGAGTAGTAATGAGAACCTGAATAAAGGCAAAGCATCAAGAATAAAGAGGAAAGAACTGAAAAAGTTGACAGGTATAAAGGGTTTTAGGGCCAACTGGATTTCCTGGCTGGCAGGGGGTGGTGGAAGGAGTGAGGGAAAAGGGAAAAACTGAGAAGATAATCTGGTTTATCGTTTTGGGAAAGAACAATGATGATTCTTCCAATTATTGAAAAAAAGTCTACAGGAATATTGCACATATTTAGAGATAGTAAGATAATATATAATTCTGTGGCTTATGTGTTGAATTTAAGTTGCTTGTATGATATATATGAGGATCACCAGTGGGCTGTTTAATATGGGGACACCATTTAAGATATCCTTCTAGGGGTGCCTGGGTGGCTCAGTCATTAAGTGTCTGCCTTCGGCTCAGGTCATGGTCCCAGGGTCCTGGGATTGAGCCCCGCATCGGGGTCTCTGCTCAGCGGGGAGACTGCTTCTCCCTCTCCCACTCCCTGTGCTTGTGTTCCCTCTCTTGCTGTCTCTCTCTGTCAAATAAATAAATAAAATCTTAAAAAAATATTAAGATATCCTTCTAAACTATAATTGTAGATTTGAGGGTCACCAGTGACCAGGGAGACAATAAAACCATTAAGTATAGGTAATTTCCCCAGAAAGACTATTTTGAGAGGTGTGAGTCAAGACAGTATGTTTTGGAGGCCACCATGGCAGGGAGAGGAAGAGGGACTTGGCAAATGTTATTTTGGAGTTGATCCATTTTGAGTAGGATTTTGAATTAAATAAGATATTACAGATTGTCTAGTGCAGTGGTTTTCAAATATAGAAGTTGGTAACATAGATCACTTAATTCTCATGTAATCATAATAGAAGACCAGAATATAAAACAGGTAAAATAGCTACTCTATTCAAGGCAGAGCATGCAAACATGAACTTCTGGCTGTCCTTACCCACTTTATAGCCAAAGTCAATGAACTGCTCACTGAAATCCTCTGGGACTTCAGAGATTGTTGTGTGAAAATACCTGCTTTTATTGAAGCCCTTATTTTACTTAGGAGAGAAATTATGCCTCAATTAGAGGTCAGAGAAGCAGAACCACAATCAGTATCATGCAATGAAGGATTTATTATAGGAATTAGACCTACCCAAATGTGAGACCAACTAGGGAAGGAAAGGCCCCACCATGGAAGTTGGAGAATCAGAGAAGTCAATAATCAACTCTCCTGAAGCATGGATGAGAGTGCAAAGTCAGAGATTGCAAGGAAATGTGGGGAGCCAGGTATGTCTAGCTTTCACAATGAGACAAGAGGGAGAATTGGTGAAGTCTATGGAAATTGCCACTACATCAGGTGATGGACCAGGCAGGCAAGAAGAAGAGCTGAACACAGAGCAAGGGAGAGTGAGGACATGCTAGAATTCACTGGCATCTCTGCCTGTCTTTCACCACATGGAATCAGGACAACCTTTAGAGAGCAAGCTGCTATTTCATTCCACCTTCTAAACCTCATACAGATTTCCCTTGTGGGCACCTTCCGTTCAGGAAAGTGATTTCTGCGAAATATGGCTTCAGTGTAAGTAAGTTGACATAGGAGAAAAACACCACAGTGACCCTGACAAAACTTGAAGATAGTCTCTCACTGAACAATTAGTCAACCCAAATGCTGGTTATTTTAATCATGGAATTCATTTAAAAATTATCTAGGGGCGCCTGGGTGGCACAGCGGTTAAGCGTCTGCCTTCGGCTCAGGGCGTGATCCCGGCGTTATGGGATTGAGCCCACATCAGGCTCCTCTGCTATGAGCCTGCTTCTTCCTCTCCCGCTCCCCCTGCTTGTGTTCCCTCTCTTGCTGGCTGTCTCTATCTCTGTCAAATAAATAAATAAAATCTTTAAAAAAAATTATCTAAATATAGTGAACACACAAAGTTATGTTAGTTGCAGGTGTACAACATAGTGATTCAACAAGTTTATATGTTGTGTTATGCACACCACAAGTGTAGCTGCCATCTGTCCCCATCTGTCCCAATGCTATTACAGTATCATTGACTACATTCCTTATGCTATGCCTTTTATGCCCCTGACTTATTCAGTCCATAACTCAAAGCCTGCACCTCCCACTCCCCAGAATTCTTTTTTTTTTTAACTCATAAGAACTCTTTTTTGTTCTTTGCACTTTTTTTAAAAGCAGCTACTAATTCCCAGCTACCACACATTGGATCAACCTGAGACACCAAGAAGCTCTAGAGACCTGGTAATTTGCCACATCCTGGAAAGGCAGGTTGGTAAGTGAATCACTCCCACTGGGTTCCCTATTTCTTTGGTGGGACCCATTAGGGTCTAGAGTGTTTCCAACATGCTGACTTTAGATGACTTTTGCTCATACTGGAAACAAGAAAATCTCAGGGCTCTGGAATATGTATGGTATATTACTGTTCTGCTCATCCATGGGCCCATATCTGGGTTTTCATTCATCCCTGTTCTATCAACTTGGTGGTGGCAATAGCCACCATTTACCCCGAGCAAGCTCTGCATCACATGTCAAGGCAGTCATCCAGGCTTGTCTGTTCTTTATCCTCAAAAAGTCTTTGGAGGCCTTTGCTTTGCAGTGTCAATGCGCCTCTCCCATAAATGTCCTTTCTTGCATCAAATCCATGTGGAAATGTTTCACTCTCGTGGGTGGATATTAAGCCATACGAAGGAGGGACAGAAAAACAGAACTTTGGCAAACAGAACCACTCTTACTATTCCATCAATGGATTCCTTGACTGTCCTCCTCACTGGTAGTGATGAATGCAAGATAGGGCACAGTCAACAATATGCAGTGATTATGGCCTAAAAACTTCAAGAAGATGTTGGAAGATGTGGTGTTCTACCTTTACATTATAAAATTCTGAACAGCATATTTAACAAGACCAGAAGATGAATTATTGCTCACATTTTCCTGAATATTCAGGCTACGACTTTCATTCATGGTCATTATCAACAAAGCACAGTAACAACCTTTGTAAGAATCACTAGTAGCTAGTATTTACCGACAGCATGAAAGATGATACTGTATCATGAGAAATGATGCACAAATCACTAAATAAATGCTATTAGAGAACAGCAGAAGCTGAAGACCTATATTGTTTCAATAAACACCATTTTTGAAGAACTATGGCATTGCAAGTAATACTAGTTGACTACCTTCGTCCCATATGTATTAGTTTGCTAGGGCTGNGCTAGGGCTACCATAACAAAGTAATACAAACTGAGTCACTTAAATAACAGAAATTTATTTTCTTACAGTTCTGGAGGCCAGAAATCCAAGATCAATGTGTTGGCAGTGGTATAATCCCTCTCAAGGTGTTCGAAAAGAACCTCTTTCAGAGATCCAAATAGTTCCTTGGCTTGTGGCAGCATAACTCCAATCTGTATGTGGTGTTCTGTATATGTATATGTCCAAATTTCCCCTTTTTATAAAGTTATCAACCATATTGCATTAGGAGCTCACCCTACTCCAGTATAACCTCATTTTAACTGATTATACCTGCGACAGTCTTATTTCCAAATAAGGTCATATCCTGAGGTACAAGAAGTTTGGGCTTTAATATATGATTTTGGGTTGACCTGGTTCAACCCCCAATATCATGTATTGGGAGATATAAAATTATCTAGCAACAGTCAATTTAACAATAAAGGACATCAAGATATGGTTCCTGGACATGAACTGTAGGAAGCAATATCTGAACACTATGGAAGATATTCAAGTGATGGGACAATAAAACATATGCGTTCATAACTCTTTCCTATCAATTGTTATAACTTTAATTATGTAGCTTGCTAGTTAAGAAACTGGGCAAGAAATTATTACCTACAGTTTAAGTACACAGTTTGATTTTTTTCTATATAAATTTTCTGTAAGAAATATTTCTTTTTTTTTTTTAAAGATTTTATTTATTTGACAGAGAGAGAGACAGCCAGAGAGAGAAGGAACACAAGCATGGGGAGTGGGAGAGGAAGAAGCAGGCTCCCAGCGGAGGAGCCTGATGTGGGACTCTATCCCGGAATACCGGGATCACGCCCTGAGCCAAAGGCAGACGCTTAACGACTGAGCCACCCAGGCGCCCCAGTAAGAAATATTTCTAAATAAAGATTTTCTCATGTCTTCATAAAAGTTAAATTATTTTAATGTAGGTATAATTCCTCATAAAGTAATGTTTATATAAGGTTAGCATACAATGAAATGGCAATTTTAAAATGGAGAAAAACCTTGCTGGGTTTTTGAACAGTTTTAGACCCTCACATAGATCTTGTTGATAAACCCCTTTTATAGAGTATTTTTGGCATCTTGCTTGAGCCGAGGACAGCATTTGGAATGCCTGTCTGTGTATAAATTTGGAAGGTACAAATTGACAATATGCTTGATGATATGTCAAGAAATATTTCCAAATATTTCTGGTGTCAGCACAATTCAGATTCAAATAAGAATTTGTCTGACACAAGACCATTTATATGTAAACTAGTAAATAAGATGGAAGGAGAGGAAAGAAATGAGATGAGCTTTGTCACCCACTGTTGGATTTGAGTAATCAGTAAATGCCCTATACAAAATGATCACTTGTCATAAAGTAAACAAATACAGAACATTTTGGTTTTCTGTCCAGGCAAAAAAAAGGCACAATGATTATACAATTTAAAAAATTATTTACCATTGACCAAAATATATTATCCAGAATATTCTTTTTAATGAGTTTTTTCCTAGTGAGTTCATTAAGTGTGATCCCAGTACTCATTTTGGGTAGTCATTTGTTCAAATTTGATTAAATTTGCTCAAACCTAGTTCTGAAAACTGATATGACTCCTTTTGCCTTCCTTCCTTCTTTCTTTCTTCTTCTTCTTCTTTTTTTTAAAGATTTATTTATTTATTTTAGAGAGAGAAAAAGACAGGGAGAGTATGAGCTGGAGGGGCACAGGGAGAAGGAGAGAAAATCCTAAGCAGACTCCATGCTGAGCATGGAACCAGATGGAGGGCTTGATCCTATGACCCTGAGATCACGACCTGAGCTAAAACCAAGAGTCAGACACTCAACCGACTGGGCCACCCAGGCACCCTCTTCCTTCTTTGTTTCTTAATTCAATTAATTGGAATGGGATTTGATGTTGAATAGCAGATATCTTGAGGAAGGTAAAAGATGTTGAGTACTTCCATTGAAGTATATCCAAGTAAAATTCTAGAGAAATAATGTCTATACATTTACACATGTTAAATCCTTTAGCAGACAAAATTACATTTGTAATGTCCTTTAAAAATATTTTTATTTATAGAATTTCCCCCCAAAATTATGTATTATTTATGGAATATTTTCTGTGTGTTTAGGACTTTTTGTTTTGTTGGGATCCAGTAAACAGAATAGATGGGATGCTGATCTATGATCTTAAGTTATAGATGGGGAAGGAATATTATAAAATGTGGATAAATTTATTAAATTGATTTCTCATATATGATATGAGAAAATGAAACTGTGTGATAGAAACAACGACTGTGACACAACATTTCTTGAGACTGATCATGTAAGGCTTCTCAGAGAAGTGGCACATAAAATGATAATTTAATGAAAATGAACATGGAAGCAAAGAGTTATGATCAGAAATCTCAGGAGGAAAAGTAAGTTAAAAGACCCTAAAAAGGAACTAGCTTGAAATATTTATGGAAAACTACTGTGGTTGGTGAGTTACAAGCAAATGGGACAATGAAACAAGATGTGCTATGGGAAGCAGGCTAGGGCCAGGTTTTCATAGTCCATATATGCCAATATAAGCAATTTGGATTTTAATAGAATTGTGATGCTTGAGAGTGCCACTTCCACAGTGAAATAAATTTGTATTGGATTGGCCCTCTTGTAAAACAATTCTAAACTCTGGGCAAAATATTAAAAAGAAAAAACACCCCAAAAGCATAACTATCTGAAGGCATTGGAGTGTGCAGAAATGCAGGCAGAGTTTGGGAGGATATTAAGACTTAGAAAAGAGGTTGGTACAAAGTGGGCTTTCCCGTTTACAGTTTATGGCCTGAGGGTGGGACACGTTTGGCGAACAAAGAATGGCTAGAACTCTAACTGAAAACTTGCTGTTATCTTAATTGTATGTCACTATAGGTACGATGTTGTTTTTCTTTGGCTACTTTCAAGATTTTTTTTCTTGGTCTTTGGTTTTGGACATTTAATTATGAGGTGTGAGTATGAATTTCTTTGGGTTTATCCTATTAGGGGTTCACCCAGTTTCTTGAATCTGTAGAGGCCCAGCTGCTCACTAGGCTTTGCTGACACCAGGAGTAGGAAAAAGAGAAGTACTTAAACCTAACCTGCACTGCCTTCTTCAGCCTCATTGCTGCTGGATGGGACAGGTGGAAGCTCAGCTCACCTCCATACCCAGCTGATACTACCTTGGTGAGGGAATTACAGCACCTTTGGCTGCGGGCAGGGGAATCGGAATATCAGCTCCCTTCTCTGCACTCCCACTACGCCTAAAACATACTATCCCAGGAGGGAAATCAGGCCTCCATATAGTTAAAGAAGGCAGAAGATAAAAGATCAGATCCCCACTGGCCTGTGGATAGCACCTGGCAGGGAAATTGTAGTGCAATGCCTATGTCCATAGTTTGGGGAAAGGGAGAAGTTGGAGGGAAGACCTACTTTCACAGCCCAATGAAATTGCATGGGTGAGTGCAGTTTTCCTTTGGGCTTTGACTGAAGTAGGGCAGATATTTCCAAAAACATTTTTGTTGTTTTTTAGGCTACTCTTTTCCCAGTCCTTCAGCTAGAAGAATCAGGCTATTCTTGTAGCTATTTTTTGTGCATGCCTCTTGATAGTCACAGGTTGTGGGTTTCTATACCATCATGTCCAGAATATATGGGAAGGAATAAGAGACCCAGGGAACTCAGCACAGTTTTGTTTTTCAAGTAATGAGGTCCCTAGGTAAGCCACCTTCTCTTTTACCACTTTCTAGTCTTCTTATGTTTGCTTGTTTTATTGTGTTCAAGTTTTGTTTGATTGTAACTGGGAGGACTTGGAGAAAAGAGGCTACTCTTGTATGGTAGTTTAGGGAGTTATCACTTTTAACTCTTGTTGGCAATAAAGGGCACCATGTGACAGTGAGTAGGTAATGATACAGTGTTCTGTGAAGAACATGTTTTGTTTGTTTGTTTTTTTTAAGATGGGTATTTTTTCTAAGAGTATCCTGTGTGGAAACATATTCCAAATATTAGCAAAGGTTGGAAAGACTGAAAGTGAAGGAATGGGGAATGGTTTATAGTCTGGGGATGAGGATAGCAAATACTGCAAGAGTCTACCCATTTCCCCTCACTCATGTCTACATACTGACACTAGTAAGACGGAACTACTGTAGATTTAATCCTGGAAGCAGCCAACAGCCAATGATGTGGTGGGAGGTGGTATATAAATACCCCAGATTCTTCACCCACAGTTGAGATAACTGATGCAAATTTCACATTGCCACCAGTGGTTTTAGACAGAGGTCTCTAAGACACTGAGTTCAAGCTTCCCACAGTGTACAGTGATTACTGAATTAGAAACTTCATGTAGCATCTTTTTCAATTACAGCTTCACTTTGCATTTTAGATTTGCTAATATATGCCGTATCTCCATGATGCTAGAGAAACTCTACCTACAAATCTGTTCATACTGAAAATTAAATACTAGAATACTCATCTTCTCTCTTCCTCCACACAAAGCGAACAATGGTGACATATGAAAAATTTACAATTTAAATATGTATTTGCTCAGAAACATTTCTTCATCCTCTGAAAGTTCTGAAGAAAACCTGGGGAACTAAAAAGGCAGCACTGGGAATCCCTGGCTTGAGGAAAAATGTTCTCTTGTAATCAGTCTTTTCTGTTGCAAGGAATGTTATTCAGCATTCATCTGATATAAAGGTCATTTGGTACATTTCTGTATAATCTATCCAGATCTAACTTGAGTAACTCAGATTGACACTTGTATATGAAAATATCCTTAGGATCTTTTTTCCTCTTGAATATACAAGGAGTAAATGATTAAAATGACCTAAGACATAATAGCCCTGTGACATAAACCCCACATTTGTGTATTTATTGTTTAAACCAGAATATAAATTTGATGTGGCTCCAGTTAATCCTTAAATTTTCACTTTTACAGTATGATGGATAAAGCTAAAAGATGAGTTTCAAGATAGACTTTATCTTTCAAGATCCTATGTTAATGGGGACATTACTTCATCATTATGAGCCCCATCTTCTTCACTTTTAAAATGAGAATGGTAAACTTTTCATGTCTGCCTCAGAGAAGTGTTACAAAGAAGAAATGAGATCATTTATATGAGCATATTTTCTAGAATATAAAGAGTTCTTATAACTTTTTCTTTTTGTCCATCAATATTAAAATTACTATTAAGATGACTTCCCCAAAGGTTAGCTAGAATATTTAAGCCATCCCTCAGCCTTACTGCTCCCTATCTGAATTTGACCTAAACTTGCCAAAATGCTACTCACAGATTTCAAAAAAAACCCTCTATTTGTGAAAATATTACCTTGATGACTCTAACATACAAATACAGAAAATGTAAATGATAGATTCATCAGCTATGGTACCATGGAATATACTGAGGCTACAGATAGCTGTCAAATAAACACATATTTTCTTTTGTTCTTAATTGTCTAGGTTACCAAGAAGCCTCATTGACTAACAGCTTCATTTACGATTTCAGAAAAATTATATACTTCGGAACATTTATACCTGTGGCCTTAGTTATAGTTGTGTTAACTCAGGTAATTACCTATAAGAACACTTTTTGATGGATTGATCACTCAGGAAGATGAGGAAAATACTTCCTGTACTTCCAAGTTATTGAAGGTTCATTAGAAAGAGAAAAGATTGGGGAATTAGACTATCATGGGTTCAAATCTATCCTCTGTGAGTTACAATTTCTGTGACCCCTAAATTTCATTGGTACTGTTTGTAAAAATGAGGCGATTCACACACGGCTGAGAATTTTTTGGTAGTGTTCATGGAATGTAATGTTATCTAAAATACCAAGCTACATTCTTCAGCCATTTCTTGATGATACTGATTAAAATCTATACATTTCTTAATAGTCATGTGGACTATTCCATTTGTATGGGCTGAACTTACATATAAATATGTAACGGCCTTAAATTTACATAATTAATTCATAAAGTACTTACTACCTGCTGTAGTATCTTTATTTTTCAAATGAGAAAACTCAAAATCAGAGATTAAGAAACCTGCCTAGCTGCTCCCTCTTAATGTACAAATATATCCATTGTATGATATATTTCATTTCGTTGAAATATATTTCAATATCATTGGTCAATGTTATTTTGAAGATCTCAAAATTCTGAATAGGTCCAGCTTCCCACAGTTTTTAATCAGGCTTTCTTGTTTTTTTCATATAACAAGTTTTCTCAGGGATGGAAGAAAACCTCAGAAAAATTCAATTTAGGATAAATTTAGGATAAAAAAGGTATATTCTGTTTTGAAAAAGTCTATAGTTTTAGTAGAGTGAAGTTTCCAATTTACAAAATCTTTTTCATTCAACTGAGGAGGGAAAATGTATTTTCCGCAAGCCACAGAGTCCACAACACAAAGTGTTAAAAGCAACTTTTGTGTTATCTGCCAAATTTAGAATTGATGGCATGGAGCCCCAAATCTCAGCTCACTGCACACCTCAGTGCGATTGGGGCCTGGATTTCTGCCATCCTTTTGGTGGTAGTGATTTCTATTTATGTCCCACAAAGCCTGTGAAATTACGGAGATTCTGGAAGAGAAAGTGAAATCACCAACATAGATAATCCGCAGTCTTCCAGTGTAACTATGTTTATGTACTTCTGNATAACAAGGTTTCTCAGGGATGGAAGAAAACCTCAGAAAAATTCAATTTAGGATAAATTTAGGATAAAAAAGGTATATTCTGTTTTGAAAAAGTCTATAGTTTTAGTAGAGTGAAGTTTCCAATTTACAAAATCTTTTTCATTCAACTGAGGAGGGAAAATGTATTTTCCGCAAGCCACAGAGTCCACAACACAAAGTGTTAAAAGCAACTTTTGTGTTATCTGCCAAATTTAGAATTGATGGCATGGAGCCCCAAATCTCAGCTCACTGCACACCTCAGTGCGATTGGGGCCTGGATTTCTGCCATCCTTTTGGTGGTAGTGATTTCTATTTATGTCCCACAAAGCCTGTGAAATTACCGAGATTCTGGAAGAGAAAGTGAAATCACCAACATAGATAATCCGCAGTCTTCCAGTGTAACTATGTTTATGTACTTCTGTATTCAGTATATTTTTATTTTTACCTAAGTTATGAAGAGTTTGGCTTAAGCACATGCCTAAAAGAAAGTTATAAATATTAACAGATTCAACACATAGCAAGGAGAAACTTTGTGCAATGTAGTAATTTTCATGTTTTTCACTGAAAAACTCGTATCAGCACAGGGCAGTGAATTAATACCCCCCGCCCCCCGAGATCAAGTGCATAAGCCTGAATCAAACCAGATATAAGAACAAACATTCTTTGAAGTCTTCTTTTTCATATTAAAATTTCACATACTTTTTGCATTCTGCTCCATAATGTACCTTTTGCTTATTTTAATATAAAAGTAATATGTTTTCCCCAAATCTTCAAACAAAATTGATGTTTCAATACAATGTTTTGAGTTACATAGTATAGTGGTTATGATTACAGATTCTGCAATGGGACTGCTGATTTGAAATGTCATCACCATTGTGTACTAGCTCTGTGACTTTGGGCAAAGGGGTGGGGTAGGGAGACATGGAGGAGGGAGATCGGGAGAGAGAGATTGAAAAAGAGATTTATTTTAAGGAATTAACTCATCAGATTATGGAGACCCAAGGAATTGCCAATGTTGTAGCTCAAATCCAAAGGCCATCTGCTAGGGCCACCCTCACAAAATATGACTGGCTTTAACAATAAAAATTAATTTCTCAGTTCTCAATGCTATAAGTCCATGATCAGTGTATTGGCAAGACTTGTTTCTCCCAAGGCTCCTTCTTTTGCTTGCAGATAGCTATCTTCTTGCTGTGTCTTCACATGGCCTTTCTTCTGTATGTCTGCATTGCTGGTGTCTCTTTTCCTCTTTTTTTTTTTTAAGGTTTTATTTATTTATTTGAGAGAGAGAAAGCAAATGTGAGCTGGGGGAGGGCCAGAGAGAGGGAGAGGGACAAGCAAACTCCCCACTGAGCATGGAGCCCACTGTGGGGTTTGATGTGAGGCTCCATCCCAAGAACCCTAAAATCATGACCTGAGCTGAAGTCAGAAGCTTAACCAGCTGAGCCACCCAGGCACCCCTCTTTTTCTCTTCTTGTAAGGACACTAGTCATATTGGATTACAGCCCCACTCTACTGAGCTCATTTTAATTTAATCACCTTTTGAAGGTTCTACCTTCAAATGCAGTCATATGGATTAGGGCCCACTCATATGACCTTACTTAACCTTAATTACCTCTTAAAAGTTCTTATCTGCAAACATAATTATGCTTGAGGTACTGGATGTTCAGATTTTAACATATGAATGTGGTGGTTGGGGGACACAATTCAACCCATAACATCTAAAGTCAGTTGAATTTAAGTAAAGGTGATTTCTCTTGATAATGTTGGTGACTTCATCTAATAAGTTGAAAGGTCTTAAAAACAAACAAAAACAAACAAAAAACAAAAAGGAAAGAAAGAAAGAAAAGAAAAGAAAAAAGGAAAAGAAAAGAAAAGAAGAAAAGTAAAGAAAAGAAAAAGAAAAATGCCTGGAGAAGAAATCCTGCCTTAAGACTGTAGTACCAACTCCTATCTCAGTTTCCTGTCTGGCTGCCCTGTGGATTTCAGACTTGCCAACCCCCAGAATCACAGGAGCTAATTCTTTTAAATAAGCCATATATTTATATATAATAATTATATATTAGGTAATATTATATGAGAACTCTGACAGTGTAAGATGGAATTAAGTTTTGAGAAGGAATGGAGTACTGAGACTTGCTAGAGAAGGCATGAAAATATCATGCCAAGTGAAAGAAAAGTCACAAAAGAACCCATAATTTGTGACTGCATTTGCATGGAATACCATAACAGACAACTCTGTGGAGAAAGATAGATTAGAGGTTGCTTAGGGATGAGGATGATAACGAGATATGGGAGTGATAACCAAACTGCACAGGATTAGTAGTTGAGGGGAGGAAAATGTTCTAAATGCTCCTGTAGTGGTGGTTGCACATAGCTACAAATATACTAAAAATCACATTTTATAATATATAAAATTATATATAATATAGTTTTAAAAAATGGGTTTTTTATGTTTTTTTTTCTTTCTATTATTTTCCTTCTACACAGAGCAATCCCATGCTCAATAAAAAGTCCTTGTATTCCAGGAGTGCTTGGGGGGCTCAGTTGGTTAAGCATCTGACTTTGGCTCAGGTCATGGTCTCAGGGTCCTGGGATTGAGTCCTGTGTCAGGCTCCCCACTCAGCAGGGGTCTGCTTGTCCTTCTGGCCCTCCCCAACCCATGCTTACTCTCTCTTTCTCAAATAACTAAATAAAATCTAAAAAAAAAAAAAAAAAGTCCTTGTATTCCAGTGAGGATGAGTTTTTAAACTTAATAGTGTTAGAACTACAAAGGGCTTGGCCATCATTTTACCTGACTCCTATATTCAAGTGGGTACTGCACCCAAATAAGGCATTCAGGACCTGGCCTCAAAGAGATCAACTTGAAAGAAAAGACACTGACACAAATTGAGTTATATGTCAGATCCATTAAAATTCTTAGAAATTAATCTTATAAATTGATATCATATTATGGCTCCTCAGTCTGTCAGGGTTCTAGCTTCTACCGCAGACTCCACTTCCTCACCCATCTGTGTGTGTGTGTGTGTGTGTGTGTGTGTGTGTATGGCAATTATATTCTCACTATTCACAATTTATGAGCCAAATCAACTTATGATTTAGCACTAACCCCACTTTTAAAAAACCCATTTTTTAAAACATGTTATGTGTCTCAAATAAGTGCTACATGAACATCACATTTTGTTTTCTATTTTATTCCATTAAATAAATGTGGGGTACAGTTTTCACCTACAGATAATTATTGTGTTTGGATCCTCAGCTTATGAACAAGAGGAATTATTTTTGATATCTTGATACTTTAATACTATAGGAAAGAACCATATTAGGAATTAAACTTTTATGTATTTTTATTTTTCAAAATAAATTTGGATTTTGCAATAGAGATTTTACAGTGATGAATATACTGCCCCTCCCCCCATTTTATTTGGTGTGTATCAGCAGCTTTTTAATAATCTTAGGAACATGCCAATTGATCTTCTCATTTTATAAGTACATATATAATTCTTAGCTCTTAAGAATTAGTTTAGAGCTAAATCATAAGTTTATTTGGTTCACCAATTGTGAATAGAATGACAATATAATTGGAAATGCAAATACACTCCAATAAAAGATACTCTATTGTCATCGAAATAAAAACTTGATGTTTAAGACCTAATTAATTATAGTGTTCCATCAAAAGGAGTTTTTCCACACATCCTTCTTTGCTGTTTTCTTAAATTATATAATCATTAGTAAAAGAATGCTTCAATGAAAAAATAAAAATTCTGCCAGGAATCCAGAAACTAGAAGATAGATGGGTCATACTTGTCCGAGTTACTGGTTTCTACAAAGTCATGCAGGTGTTCAACCATCAGAGGCAGAGAAGAGATTTCATCCCTGCGTCCTCTAAAAATACATATTTTTGAAACCTAGGTTATATTCAAGGTCATTAGAATCAGTACAACTGAGTATCAAGAGACCTAAACTTACTTTGTTATAAGACAAAAAGAGAGAATGTCAGTACTGATGAATTTTCCAAAATTCTCTGTGATAAAAATGGGTGTGATTAATTGGTTACTTTTATAAAAGTTTCATCTTGTTCTGAGCAAGTGGGGGTCATCCCATGGATCATATAGAGAGCGTGTTTAACTGGTTTGGAATATAGGCTTTCTGATGAGAGAGAACTGGAGTCACCCCAGACTGAGCCACTTAATTCATCTGAGCCTTCCTTTCATTAATCATAAAATACCTACTGTGTGGGTTTATTGTACAAAAATCACATATAAAGGACTTAGAATATTTACTGCCACGTTGAAAGTGCTCAATTAGTGGCTGATGCCTCAAATCCTTGTTGTCAAAGAACAAAAGAGGATTAAGATTTTTTAAAGGGGTTTAAGGCATGGAACTTCTTCTAGTTATCAATTCTGTGAAATTGAATAATTCATACAATTTTTACTCTTGAAAGAAATAACATAGGAAGTCACATTTTTATACTTTATGGCAAACTAAGGTCATTTATTATGTACTATATAGTTTGTACAATACAGTTGTACCTCAGAGATATTGCAGATTCCATTCCAGACTACCACAATAAAGTGAATTTTGCAATAAAGTGATTCAAATGAATGTTTTGGTTTCTCAGTGTCTCTAAAAGTTTTATTAACACTATAGTCTATTAATATTCAATACCATAATGTTTAAAGAAGAAAATGTACATACCTTAATTTAAAAAAAAATACTTAAATGCTAAAAAAATGCTCACCATAACCTAAGCTTTCAGCAAGTTGTAATCCTTGTTGGAGGGTCTTGCCTTGATATTGATGGCTGCTGACTGATCACAATGCTGGTTGATGAAGGTTGGGGTGGTTGTGACAATTTCTAAATATAAGACAACAATGCAGTTTGCATTGTCAATTCAGGCTCTGCTTCTAATTCTAGTTTCCTCGCTATTTCCACCACGTCTGCAATTACTTCTTCCACTGAAGACTTGAACCCCTCAAAGTCATTCATGAGGGTTGGAATCAACTTTTTCAAACTCCGGCTGGTGTTGATATTTTGACCTCTTCCCACACATCACAAATGTTCTTGATGGTATCAAGAAGAGTGAATCCTTTCTAGAAGGTTTTCAATTTAATTTTTCCAGATCAATCAGGGGAATCTCTATCTCCCGCAGCTACAGCCTTACAAAAATGTATTTCTTAAATAATAAGTGTGAAAGTCAAAATTACTCCTTGATCCACAGGCTGCAGAATGGATGCTGTGTTTGCAGTCATGAAAATAACATTAATCTCATTTGACATCTCCATCAGAGCTCTTGAGTGACCAGGCACATTGTCAAACAGCAGTTGTATTTTGAAAGGAATCTATTTTGAGCAGTAGGTATCAACAGTGGGTTTAAAATATTCAGAAAACCATGTTGTAAACAGACGTGCTGTCATCCAGGCTTTGTCGTTCCATTTATAGAGCTCTGGCAGAATAGATCCAGCATAATTCTTTTTTTTTAAGACATTTATTTACTTATTTATTTATTTATTTTAGAGAGAGAGAAAGAGAGAGCGTGCACACATAAGCGGGGTGAGGGGCAGAGGGAAAGGCAGACAATCCCAAGCAGACTCCGCACTGAGCATGGAGCCTGATATGGGGCTCTCTCTCACCACCCTGAGCTCATGACCTGAACTGATACCAAGAGTTGGATGCTCAACTGACTGAGCCACCCAGGTGCCCCTATCCAGCATAATTCTTAAGGGACCTAGGATTTCAGAATGGTAAGTGTACGTTGGCTTCAACTGAAAGTCACCAGCTACACTAGCCCCTAACAAAAGAGTCTGTCTGCCCTTTGAAGCTTTGAAGCCAGGTATTGACTACCCTTTTCTAGCTATGAGAAGTCCCAGACAGCATCTTCTTCCAACAGAAGACTGTTTCATCTACACTGAAAATCTGCTGTTTAGTGTAGCCGCCGTCATTAACGATCTCAGCTAGATCTTCTGGAGAGCTTGCTGCAAACTCTACATCAGCACCTGCTGCTTCACCTCACATTGTTCTGTTACAGAGACAGCTTCTTTCCTTAAACCCCATGAACCAACTTCTGCTAGCTTCAAACTTTTCTTCTACAGCGTCCTCACCTCTCTTAGCCTTTATAGAATTAAAGAGAGTTAGGGCCTTGATCTAGATTAGGCTCTGGCTTGAGTAAATGTTGTGGCTGTTTGCTTTCTATTCAAACCACTAAAATTTTCTCCATATCAACAATAAGACTGTTTTTCTTTCTTATCATTCATGTGTTCATTAGAGTAGCACATTTTTATTTTTTTTAAAGACTTTTCTTTTGCATTCACCACTTGGCTATCTGATACAAGAGGCCTAGCTTTCAGCCCAGCTTGGCTTTGGATGGGCTTTCCTCACTAGGCTTACTCATTTCTAGCTTTGAGTTAAAGTGAGGGACATCCCTCTCTTCCTTTCACTTGAACACTTAAGGATTATTGCAGGATTACTTATTGACCTAATTTCCATATTGTTGTGTCTCAGGAAATAAAGAGGCCCAAGGAGAAGACGAGAGATAGGGGAAGTCTGGTCAGCGGAGAGGTACGAACATACATAACATTTATTGATTAATTTGCTGTCTTATTTGGGTGTGGCTTATTGTGCCCCCAAACAATTTTAACAGTAACATCAAAGAGCACTGATCACAGATAACCATAACAAATTAAATAATAATGAAAAAGTCTGAAATATTTCAAGAATTGCCAAAATGTATCCGAGAAACCTGAAGTGAGAAAATGCTGTTGGGAAAATGGTACCAATAGATTTGCTCAAGGCAGGGTGGCCAGAAAACTTCAATTTGTAAAAAAACACAATTCATCTGCACTGTGCAATAAAGCAAAGAGCAATAAAACAAGGTATACCTGTATGTATTTAAGAAATTCACCATATTTTTCTAGGGATAATATTTCCAGAACAACTAGGCATTTTCCATGACGAATGTTTGATTTTGTTTCCTTTTGCATTACAGCCTTTATTTCTCCTCAGAACAAAGCATATGTTTCACCTATGAGAATTTTTCTCCTCAAGGTATTCCTAAAACTTTTAAGATAAGACTTGTAGTACCAAATAATCAACTAATCTAAAGCCATATCGTATAATTGTTAGAAGCTCAGATTCTGATGCCACATAGACCTGAATACACGTTGTGGCTAATTAAGCCTTTTGTTAGATATCTCACACAAATTATTTAGCTAAGTCTCAGTTTTCACATTTGTAAAATGGGCATAATAGTAAGCTCTCTCTCATGTTTTAATGTGCGTTTTATATCACATCTGGCTTTCGTAGTTAATGAATGTTACAAGTGGTGATGATGACGATGATATTGATAACAGAAATACGTGACTTTTGGATTTGATTTTCCTCCCAAATTTAGTTAAAAACAATGTATAACACAACAGTTAAGGGATTACTTAAAACCCAGAGGCATGAGTTTGGGGACCTATTTCAGTGATATGGAGAATGTGGCTTAGTTGGAGAGTTAAGATTTCTAAAGAATCCAGAAGTAACAAGAAGGAGTTACAGTTCTCAGTGAGGAGTATTAGAGAAAGATATTGACCAACAGGAAGTGACAATAAATTCCATCACATTTCATTGAAACCAGTGAGTGGGTATTCTCAATAATCTAAGGCTAATGAATTTTGATGGATCGAGGCCCAAGTAGAGAAAAATATGACAACTGTGGTGAGGGAATAGGAATCAGGAGTGAGAGAGAAAGAGAGGGACAGAGAGGAATAGAGAGAAATTGAAAAAGTGAGGTAATTAGTATAAATTTTATTTTGTCTTTGTTTTTGTTTTGTTACCTCAATTAGCAAGTACAGTGTGTAAAGACTAGCACTGAGGAAGAAGTGAGCATCAAATACTATTAAATCTACCCCAAACCAGATCTGGTGGAGGACCTGGTCAGAAATTCTGGGGGTCTGTGAGAGCCTGGAAGTGATTGATTCTAAGTGAAGAAGGAGCTCTCCCCGGAGTATCAAATATTGTGGAGAATTGGTCTCAGGAATTCTCAAAGTACAATGTCTCATTTGAATATAAAAATTATATAATATATATTAATCCAACATCATACTACAAGCCTGCACTTGTCTTGTTTTCAGATATTCCCAGATGGTAAAGAGGGGATGTGTCTCTGGCAATAACCCACAGAAATAATGGTCTGCTGAAATTCCTGTATGAAGATGCTAACAAGATGTTAGCACAGAAAAATGCAAGCTCAATTCCTTAGGAATCTGATTTAGGTTTCTTTAACCAACTGTGTAGAATATGATTTTACTGCCCTTTACCCATGTTAATATAAGCAAAAGCTATGCTCCTTTGTGTATGACATGAAGCGCAGAAGAAAATAGAAACATTCTCTTCTGGATACTTCAATAATGCATGAAATTCAAAAGCACGTCCCAGGATAGTGTTGGTCATACATTTGTCATCTTTATTAGGGTCATCTTCCATAATCTTTAAAATTGAATATTTAATTTCTGTTTTCACTGCCCTTCCCTAAGGGGGCTTCAAAAAGGATTTGAAAATGATATTCAAATGGCATGTTCAATAGTTTTAGGAAACTTAAAATGGAAATGTTAACACATTATATGGAATTTATGCAGTAGGAACTTAGATAAATAAATGGGCAGATTTTTAAAAATTTCTTGAACAGATATATTCTTTCTTCATTGCTTTAGAAAAATAGGAATAAGAGGTCAATCTGAATTAGTTATGCTAGAATGTTAATAGTTTGAAAAATATTCACTTTGATTATTTTTCAAGATTATGAACCAAAAAAAGAAGTCTATTACTCATAAGAATAATAACACTAATAATGATAGCAATGACATTTATATAATTCTGGGTGCCAGCCACTGCTCTAAGAACATTCATATTAACATTCATACATAAATGAATTTAATGTTCATATATATTAACTCAAGTACAATAGAAGAAATGCAATGAAATAATAATATTAAATAGTTTTCATCTCATTATGCCTACTCAACAAAAACAGTACATGAATTTCTTACTTTAAGCTTATTCTTAAACTCTGTATACCTTTTTCTAAACATAGCGAGAAATTTCCTACTTAAATAATCTTCCTATTATATTCATCCCTCTTTCCTTCTTGGTGAAGTTCTACGATATTTTAATACAGCCCAAATGGTCACTTGATAAAAAATTCTTATCTATCTTATCCTTTTGCTTTTAATATGAAAAATAAACTACTCTGTTTAGCTTCCATACTACTTTTTATGCCTAACTACATCATAATACATTATAATTATTTGATCGATTGTCCTTTTCTTCTTGGTAGTTTCAGCCTCCACAAATTACGTATTATCTTTGACATGCGTAGAACAATGCTTAAACTTGATTTGTGGGACAATACCATATCAAATGTGTACTGTCTCAAGTAAATACAAAATCGGGCATCAGTTTCCTTGTAAAGTACAAAAGATTCTACTCCTTTAAAAGTTGAACTCAACTTTTGAGTTTAGTTGAGTAACAACAAAAGTTGTATTAATTTTTAGGCATTGCTGTGCTCCTTGAATAGTTTTTCACTGAAGCTAGCTGACCTCCTATGGCAGTTTATCTTCTTATCAAATATGCATTGGTAAATCATTTTTTTTTTCTGTAGGCAGTATTTAGTTTTTGTTTCTCCTAGCTATNCAGTGAGAGAGGGAACACAAGCAGGGGGAGTGGGAGAGGAAGAAGCAGGCTCATAGCGTAGGAGCCTGATGTGGGGCTCGATCCCACAACGCCGGGATCACGCCCTGAGCCGAAGGCAGACGCTTAACCGCTGTGCCACCCAGGCGCCCCAGTTTATTTTCTTATCAAATATGCATTGATAAATCATTTTTTTTCTGTAGGCAGTATTTAGTTTTTGTTTCTCCTAGCTATATAGCATTTAACAAAAAACATATAGTAGCAAATTTTAGAATAGATGGATGCAAAAAGAATAAGAGACCTAAATAGAAGTTCGGTGGAAAAGGATGAGTGCTATACAAATGGTCAATTTATTTATTTATTTTTAAGATTTTAGTTATTTATTTTAGAGATAGAGAGGGAGAAGGAGAGCATGGGAGTGGGGGAAGCAGAGGGAGAGGGACAAGCAGACTCTGCACTGATTGCAGAGCCTGATATGGGGCCTCGATCCCCCAATCCCACAACCTGAGCTGAAATCTAGAGTCAGACGCTTAACCAACTGAGCTACCCAAGCACCCCACAAATGGTCAATTTAAATATCAGTGGTACTGGCAATTTTAAGAACTGAGAAGTTTCTGCTGCCTGGACTATACTTCAACTTTCAAGATGGAATGGAATGGAGGTGCACTAGTGAAGATTCTAGCAGGGGAGTAATGAGAGAGAAAACAATGAGCAAAAGTAATGCCTTTGGCTGGCTTGAGTCAGATATAGAATACTAAGTCAAGAAATGCCTTCATAGTCTAATGTATTTGACTTATCTCCTATGATCAATGAATTTCTCCTCTAACCAGATTTGGAATCTATAGTTTTTGTTGTTTGTTTTTTCCTTTTCATTTGTTTGTTTGAACTTGGGGGCACCTGCGTGGCTCAGTCTGTTAGTTGTCTGCCTTTGGCTCAGGTCATGATCCCAGGACCCTGGCATCAATCCCTGCATCAGGCTCCCTGCTCAGCGGGGAACCTGCTTCTCCCTGTCCCTCTGCCTCCTGCTCCCCCTGCTTGTATGCTCTTGCTCTCTCTCTCTCTGTCTAATAAATAAATAAAATCTTTAAAAAAGAAAAATTTAAAAAAATATATGAACTTGTAAAAATTCTCAGGATTCTAGAAATTGTCTTGAGATGCTACTGAGGAATTAATGTTAATTAAATATTGGTTCTGAAGTCAATACCTTCCCACAGACGAATCTCTTTAAATTTGGGGAGAGTAGCATTGGAAATAAAGAAATAAAATAATGAAATCCCCTGCCAAAGTACCTTTGGCATAGTTCTGACCAAGATTAGTATCTTATTTTGAACTAACTGCCCTTTCAGAATCAATAGAGTCTGAGTAAGAATGACTTATGTCAAGTCATTCACAATCATCACATCATCATCATCCTCACCACGGGAATACTTGCCATGTGCTATGAATTTTTATATGGAAGATGGTTTATGTACTCCACAAATTCTTATAACAATTATAACAATTCTCCAAGATAAGTAAATAGATAAGTTTGATACAAAACCTGACTCTTAAGAGTTATTATGAAGATTAAATGAGTTAATACCTTTGCCTTTCTTAGTGCAGCCATGACATATGTTATCTGTTTTTATTACTCTCCAGAATTATGGATGAGTACTGAAGCTCAGAGAACTACTAGTGGAATTTTAAGTGTGAATATGATCTTTTGATGAACAGGATATAAAGGAAGAAATAAAGAAATATGTAAGGAATAAATTTTAAACAACAACAACCAAATAGACCATAAACTATGTGGAAAAAGTTAAAGCTCAGGGACTCAAAGTACATATGTATGCCTATGACTGTACTCTCTTATGAATAATGACATGAGTCTATGAACAGTGATACAGAACTTGATGGCAATGCATAAACAACTAGATGAGTTAGAATGTAATAAGTTATCCCAGAAATGTAAATCTGGGATAAGTACATTCCAAAGATTTGAAAATTCCATGATTGGCATGGGCCACTTTTTCTGAAGGAAAAGGTAAAACAGTTATATATTAATCTTCATATTCATGTTAAAAATATAATGATATAGAGATGACTTTTAGGATTAGTTAGCATAACATTCTGAACTAGGATGGGGTTTACTGTTTATCCAGTATTTCCCACTGTATGGTCCATCAAGGGATGGAGGGAATGAGGGGTGTTTCATGATTAAAAATATTCTCTATGACCAAATTACCTTGAAAAGTGTTGGATAAAGCATAGTTTAAAAGGTATTTAATTTTTTTGTATTTTGTTTTATGCTTTAGTATTTCTTAGACCTTTTATAAAAATAATGTAAATCACAGTGCCTAGCAAATAGTTAGCAGCCAATAATTATTTATTCAATGAAACATAAACTGCATAAAATAATACTAATATGAATTACAATTCTCTAAAAGGGGAACTGAAACAAATACTTTTAAAACTAATTTAACCAGGGAATTCTTTTTGCATTAGTTTTCCCCATGACTAGTATGCACAGGGTATTTTGAGAAATGCTGGTGACATCAAACCATTTGATTTTAACATGACAAGCTGAGGTCTAAGAGAAGACAGTGATCTGTTTAAGGTCACTCCTGTGTTTAATTTTTCTGAAGGCTTACCAGTTAACTGAAACAACAACAACTTAATTTTACAATTTAGATACCCATGTTTTTAAGTATTTTTTGGTCTAGTCAACACCAATATAGATATTTTAAAAGTATGACAAGAATCATTCACAACTTCCATTTTCTTTGAAGGGTGTCAATTGTCTAATTATTGCTAAATAGCTTGACAGCTACTTTTTCCTATCATGTTATCTAATTTGACAGAATAAATTAAATAAGTAAGAGTTAAGGTTCGGTAGCTACTACACAGCTATTCTGTCATAATAAACTAGTTATCATGATGCACTACTCATACATTTTACCCCCAAACTTAAAATCAAGTAAAATAACACAGACTTGGCATACTGGGCTATTACTAATTGTAAAACACTTTGTAAATATTAAATCCTGATTTGTCACAGTTCTCAAATTAGTGCATAAAATTCAAATCAGCTGATGAAATAGAAAATCTTGAGAGATGAATAAGTTTAGTGAAATATGTCATAATGAAATACTAATTCAAATTCAATCTTTCCTCTTCCACTTTCCTTAGAAGTGTAATTTACCAAACCCATTAATAAACTATAACATTGATTTTTCTTCAATTCATTATGTACCCTGCATTTTTAAGTGTTTTTCCTTGTTCATTGTTGAAATATTCTAAAAAATGAACATTGAATTATTTATGTTGCATTTACTTCTTATTCATTCATCTGTTTAATATTGTAATTGGTGTCTCTGGTTTGATATATATTTAAAGTTCTGCCTCCAGATTTAATTTATGAAATATCCACTTTGATTAGATGACATAGAAGAAGGAAGGAACTCAACTATGGTTTGTAAAATATGTAAAGACACGCAGCATGTATTGAAATTTTTGCCTATTGAATGCAGGGAATGAATTATTTTTCTCAATACCATATATACCATGTCAATCAAAATTGAATAATAACCCTGGAAGTTAAAAGAATTAGAGTCAAGTATAGACTAATACAATATAAAGATCATGCCTTTTATGATTAGATGTGTTTTGATTTATATCTTAAATTTGGTAAATGGGATATATATTTGAGAATGTTAATTAATATTTCTGAAACCAAATTTCCCAATTTGGATAAAATGATTCATATTATATATCCAAAAATCTTTCCATGAGAACTAATGTGGTTAGTTTACTTATAGTGTCTTGAACAAAGATATAGGAGACATTTAATAAATGTGAGTTCTAGGAATTTCCTCCTTTGTATCAGAATTCATGTCCCTCCTACCCAATATACTAAACTGAACATGACTTCATGATGAACATTGCACAGAGAGAACAATAAGAAGCAGGATTTGCAGATCACATTTTATGTTCCTTTTCTTTATATTTACATGGATTTGACCATGCCATTCTCTTCTAAATTCTAAGCCTTTTAAGGATAAGATTGACTCATTCCATATAGGAATAATTAAGTTTTTCTAAAAGCCATAAGCTCTTTATGAGTTTCTACCCTTTGGATTTTTATCATACTAAAAATTACAGATAAACTCAAACATATGTTGAACACCAACTATGAGCCAAGCATATTTGATACTTTCTTATGGTATTTAGCATAGAGCTAGAGGGAGGAATATTTAAATTTCGACTTTAGGGGAACCTGGGTGGTTCAGTCAGTAAAGTGTCCAACTTGGTTTTGGCTCAGGTCATGATCTCAGGATCCTGGGATGGAGCACCACATAGGGCTCCACGCTCAGTTCAGAGTCTGCTTGTCCCTTTCCCTTCCCCCAATTGCTCTTGCTCTTGTGCACTTTTTCTCTCTCAAATAAATAAATAAATAAAATCTTTTAAAAATTAATAAGCTGCAACTTTAAGGAAAAAAAAGGGAAATTATTCACCTACAAGAGTGTTAAGGGAGTTATTTTCAGGTAAAGGGATTTAATTTGAGTGGGAAGTAAAGAAGAACAAATAGTTAAAGATGTCTCTATGTCTAGATTTTGTAGCTGGATATGTAGGTGCTATTTATTGCAATACGCATGTTGTGGGAGCTTAAAGCTTGGCAAAAATCAAATGTAATTTTGGACATGTTAAATTCTGAGAGATCTCAGAAAACAGGTCTTAGCTAAATTATGTTTAATTAATACTAGAAGCCTAGAGAGAAAAAACTAATTGAGTAGAATAATTACAGCATAAAATAAGTGCTGAGAAATCTGATATTTAATTAGAACAGTAGAAGAAAAAAGTGAAAAAAAAAGTGGACAGAGAAGTAAGTGTAACTCAAGGGAGGTTTTGATGCCCCAGATGCCAAATGCCTGTACCTTGGTAAGGTGAATAAGGTGGCTGGTCATCACGTGGGCTACAGAGAGCTAAGTGTCTATTAGATTTCTCAACATGGAAATCACTGGCTTTAGCACAATAATTTTGATGGAATATGCAATCCAGGATCCATGTTGGAGTAAATATAACAGTGTTCATAATAATGAAAGAGACAGAACTCTAGGGCATTATGCTAAGTGAAATAAGTCAAACAAAGACAGATACTGTATGATATCACTTATATGTAGAATCTAAAAAAGCCAACCTCCTACAGAATAGAATGGTAGTTAACAAGGGTTGGAGGTAGGAGAAAAGAGATGTTGGTCAGTGTACAAACTTCCAGCTATAAAAGGAGTGAGTTCTGGGGATCAAATGTACAGCATGGTAAACCTAGTTAATGATACTGTATTATGTACTAGAAAGTTGCTAAAGGGGGCTCCTGGGGGGCACAGCGGTTAAGCGTCTGCCTTCGGCTCAGGGCGTGATCCCAGCGTTATGGGATCGAGCCCTACATCAGGCTCTTCTGCTATGAGCCTGCTTCTTCCTCTCCCACTCCCCCTGCTTGTGTTACCTCTCTCGCTGGCTGTCTCTATCTCTATCAAATAAATAAATAAATAAAATCTTTAAAAAAAAAAGTTGCTAAGGGAGTAGATATGAAATGTTCTTACCACAACAACAACAAAAAAGAAATGGTAATTATGTGATGTGATGCAGGTGCTAACTAACACTATGGTGGTAATGATTTTATAATATACAAATGCATCAAATATTTGAAGACATATGTCACAGCACATTAAGAGGTAAATTAAGATAACTTTTGTAAGCTGGCATAAAGTGATCATTATTAAGCTTTGAAAAAAAGGAACAATGTGGAATTTAATCTAGCAGTATTTTAACTGTAGCTACAAAATAGGATGTTGGTGAGAAGTTATAAAAAATAAAATATATTAAATACATAATTCAATTATAGTAATCTGAGTGTAACTTGCATATGAAGTAAATCAGAACCAGTAATTAAGGTGGAGAGTATTTAAAGGAAGCAATGATATGTCAAGTTTTTCACATTAAATTGAACTCAGAAGAGATAAGGTTGTAATTTGAGAAACATAAGTTCATATATACGTACAGTCTTTGACAGAAGTCGACAACAATAATACAAATTACTTTAAAAGTAGAAAATATTCTAATTAAGATGTCAAGAAGACCAAGTCACTATTAAACATTCCTAGGAATTACTCAAGTCAGTAACTGAGAAGGAATTACTGAATAGATTTCTTGAGCCTGATGCTGAAGTGAACACAAAGGGATGGAGAATACATGTAAGACCTTGCTGTTCTATATGAGTTCACAGTTTGTAAGACGCTGTGATCTAGCAGCAGCAGAGGGGGGAAAAAAAGAAAAAAGAAACAAAGAAAGAAATACAGCAACTTTGAATATGCAATCAAATTTAAAAATACAGAGCAGACAACATAAAGTATAAAAAATTAAGAAATACACAAAAATATTGAGCGTGGTTTTCTTTTGTTGTGGACCTCCACTTAAAATTGTGTTTTCTTGCGAACATTCCCTCTCTTTATTCACTGAGATTTTTCTGTTTTTCATATTCATTTTTTTAGAGAGGGATAGAGAGGGGGGAGGGGTGGAGGGAGAGGGACAGAAAGAATCTTAAGCAGGCTCCATGCCCAACATGGAGCCCAATGTGGGGCTTCATCTCACAACCCTGAGACCATGACCTGAGCCAAAATCAAGAGTTGGACACTTAACCAGCTGAGACACCCAGGCACCCCTCACTGAGATTATTTTTAAAAATACATGTGATTATTATAAATACCAACACTAGCAAAATTATAAAACTAAACTAAATTATAAAACTCAGAAGTCCACCAGACAACAGAGGAGCAAAATCCAGATTAAAAAGACTAATCTTATCATTATTTGCTAATGTCTAGCAGTGATTAGAAACTGGATGGATTTGGATGTCCTATTTAGTGGGAAGTACCCTCCTCTAAATACACTGAATTCCCTTGGATCTCAACAATAAGCTCGGCATGCAAAAGTGTTATCCTATATATCTCTATTTCTATCTCTACCATCTATCTATCTATCTATCTATCTATCTATCTATCATCTATCTATCATCTATCCATCATCGATAGAAAGAGAAAAATAGTTTCTTCATTTAATAGTAATTATAAGATACATCCTGTAATAGTGTTTTTATCCTTCAAGACAGGTGACTTTCTTAGCTATTAAAAATATTAAGTGATGAATAAGTGAAGTAATTCATAAGGTGGTCTTATGAAAATGTACACTTAGAAATTTGGTTCAAAGAAATGTCATCTTACCAGTGAAGGTCTCCTCCTTCCATCTTATCTCACTTGTGCTTCTTTTCTTTTTTTCTCTTTTTTTAAATATAAATAACCTCCAAAATTAATATAATAATCTATATAACAAATGCAATAATGTAAAGTCCACTTCATTCCTGAAGGCACAATTCTTTCCGCAGTCTGAACAAAATAAATTCCTCATGGTATATTTCTGTGGCAATTTTACACTCTATAATTAATCTATAATAGATGTTCTGGTTGGCTCTCAGAATGACGGGTACAAATTTCGAATAAATGCTAGAAACTGAGGGTCATTGAATTGAACTTTTGCTTAAGGAGAAATGAACAAAAAAACACATCACTTACATATAAAAAATGTAATGGACAAGAGATAAGGAGTCAAAGAGAAAATCTGCTGGAAATTTCCTAGTGTCATTTTTTTTCTCTATGATTGATATGCATGTTCTGTGTTTCTTTCTGATTCTTCACAGAATTTTATCAATGAATATGTTTACATTTTCCATAAAAGCAAGCTTATTTTCTGAGTCAAAATAGTTGGAAGCATGCTTTACTTTTCCCCTGCTCATATTCCACGTGCTATCTAGAAACAAGTCCCATCAGTTCTATCTTCTGAATATATCCTGAATCTGGCCATTCGGCACTATGTTCACCCCTCTCTCTGTACCTGGTCCCAGTCACCTTTATTTCTTAAGTGGATTATCACTAAAGCCTCCAAATCAAAATAGCTTTGGGGGTGCCTGGCTGGCTCCCTGGTTGGTGGACAGGCAACTCTTGATGTTGGGGTTTTGAGTTCAAGGTCCACATTAGAAGTAGAGATTATTTAAAAATAAAATCTTAAAAACAAACCAACAAAATCACAATGGTCTTAACATTCCCCTGATTTTAACTAAACTTGAGCCAGTCTTCCTCCTGACTGCAGATCCCTTAATTCCCTTCTCTTAGAGCATTTACTTAAAAACAACAAGACAAAAACAAAAACAAAACCTTTCCTTTGTAAATTCTTTCCTGGAAAGAACTGCCTCTTGCCTCTCTCCTGCCTCTCTACAAGCCAGGAATGTCTTTCTCAAAGACCGGAGAGCCACTACTCATCTCTCTGAAATAGAAACATCTAGAAAGACAGAACCCCCGTCTCTCAGTTTCTGTGAGGGAGTAGGAGTTTCACTTCCATGATCACCAGATAGTAAACACAAATGGCCTAATCACAGTGACCCACCTCCCCTTTAATTCCTCCAATCGCTTTTCTACCAGCTCAGTCCAGAGTTTAAAACTTTCCTTCCCTTTGTTTCAGGGCAGTTGAGTTCAATCTCTCTCCTATTCCAGTAGTATTGCTCCCTATTGGAACAGTCTTGAATAAAGTTTCCCTTGCCAATTTAACCCATCCAGTGCAATTGAAATAAATAAATAAATAATCCTTATAAAATAGCCCTACTCCACTTATTGGCACTTGCTCTCCTTATCATCTCACTTTATTTTTCTGTGCAGTACTTATCAGCATATGACATGCTATATATGTATGTTTAATGTAGCATCTAATCCCCATAAGAACATATGTGTACTGTTATTTCCACAGTTTCTTGAAGAGTCATCTAGAACATAGTAATCGCTCAATAAAAACGTGAAAGTNATTGGAACAGTCTTGAATAAAGTTTCCCTTGCCAATTTAACCCATCCAGTGCAATTGAAATAAATAAATAAATAATCCTTATAAAATAGCCCTACTCCACTTATTGGCACTTGCTCTCCTTATCATCTCACTTTATTTTTCTGTGCAGTACTTATCAGCATATGACATGCTATATATGTATGTTTAATGTAGCATCTAATCCCCATAAGAACATATGTGTACTGTTATTTCCACAGTTTCTTGAAGAGTCATCTAGAACATAGTAATCGCTCAATAAAAACGAAAGAGCCATTTTTTTATTTTTTATTTTTTTGAATGAAAGTGATATTAAATTGCCTACTTTATTTCTACTTCACTCTGAAATTTAAGGAAAGGACTTTTATGACTTGTTGCTACATGAGTTGCTACAGAAAGTAGATACTGAGGGTCATTGTGTTTCATTCTGTTTCCCTTTATTACCGATCAGAACTAATACAATCTATAGAGTGAACTAACAAAGGGAATGATTTCTTGGAACAATATATAAAACATTTTAGTGAATATGAAAATAGAACATAGATTGGTTTTTAAGGGTTTAAACTATACATCATAGAAAAAAAGCAAAATTAAAGTAATTTTGTAATCATAAAATCTTTCTCCACGTTATATTACCCACTCTAAAAAAAATGCAGATATAAAACATTTAGTGCAACTTATTTGTTTTAATTTTATGGATATGTTATCGATTGCAACACTTGGTTGTGTTTCCCTCTTTAATTTGGCCACCAGAAAACGAACAATTAGCCAATCTCTAGCAAAGGACACATATTTCTCTGAAGTAATTGTATTCTAGCTTTAAAAAAAAAATGGTTTCAATCTCATTTCTCTTTGGAAACGGGTCAGGGCATACATAAACATAAAATAAAGAGCTTTTTTCTACATAAACTTAATTGCTCTCAAAATTATTAAAAAACACATTTAATTAGTTATCTTTATGTAATATTTTTTGTGATTTTAACTAGTGAGTAGGAAGTTTTATGTATCCTTTTCAGTGTGGCAATTTGTTATGCTTTTCAAACGAAGGAATGCTGCAGTGTGCTGGTAGTATACCAAACCAAAGATGAAAAAAAATCCATCTGTTCAGAAAGNAAGTAATTGTATTCTAGCTTTAAAAAAAAAATGGTTTCAATCTCATTTCTCTTTGGAAACGGGTCAGGGCATACATAAACATAAAATAAAGAGCTTTTTTCTACATAAACTTAATTGCTCTCAAAATTATTAAAAAACACATTTAATTAGTTATCTTTATGTAATATTTTTTGTGATTTTAACTAGTGAGTAGGAAGTTTTATGTATCCTTTTCAGTGTGGCAATTTGTTATGCTTTTCAAATGAAGGAATGCTGCAGTGTGCTGGTAGTATACCAAACCAAAGATGAAAAAAAAATCCATCTGTTCAGAAAAAGAATGTTAACATATTATCTGTAAAAGAAAACTAAGAAAAAAGGAAGAAAGAAAACTAAGTAATTCAGCTGGAAATTTGACTAAAATAAACATAATTTTTTGTAGGAATAAAATTCGAAAGTCACAAAAATTGTTAGTCTAAAACATAATAAAAGAAAATTTACTCCCTCAGTCAGATGGGCTATCTTTTCCTCTCCATATAGCATGCCTGGTAGAATTGTTTTCTACCACTGTCAGGCATACTATCATAGAGAATATCCCCAACACCCACATTCTTTATGCCCTTTAGCTAGCCAGAAAAATATGGCAGCACCTACTCTCTACTGCATTAGAGAATATTTCAGCAGTCATAGTTAAGGATGATGTGGTAATTAACTTACAAATCTGCGGTGGTCATGGCAGCTCAATATGAAAATACTGGGTTTCCAATAAGTGAAGAATCTGAGAAAATGTAGCTTTGGCATTCCCGAGAAAGTATATGAATTTTATTCTCATTTATCGCCAAAGAAGGCTATCAATATTTCACAATTTAATCAATGGCTCCCTGACAATAAATGCCTGAAAATAAAAACTACTCTGGAAACAGCAAGAGTCACTTTTTAAAGAACTCTAACAAATACAGAGAAGAGTGATAAGTTCTCTCCACCCGCCCCCAAGGAAGGATGACCTAAGTTCATCTAAGCTCCTGAACTTGAACATTATCTTCAGAAATTATTAAATTTCAGTAATTGAGTTCAACAACTGGCTGGGATCAGTACTGCATAGTAATTAAAGAATCATTCTGGTCTTTTTGTAAATACTTTGGAACAAAATATTTTATTGTAAATTCTCCAAACAGAATGGAGACGCAGGCATCACAGTCAGCCTTTCATAAAGAGGTGTATATTAGGGCATAAGAATATTCCATCTTTACAAATGTTACTAAATGTGTTTTTATGGCACAGTGGTGACAAAGTGATTATTCAAGATGATGATTTTGTCACATTTTATGTTTTGTCCAGTATAAATAAAGCTTTGTTCAGTTCTATTGCACTCTGTTCAAAATTTTAAGTTACAATCTACTTATTGTAAATACTGTGATGCCGTGTTATTCAGAAGTTTTACTGAACTGCAGAATGCTATTCCTCTTTCATGGATAATAACACAGAGGTAACCTGTAAAAATCACTAGTTAGTAGAAGTTCTCATCTAATATGTGTAATACAGCTTGAATTGCTTGTATGTAAAAGCTCAAGGGAGTTTTACCTCTATATAATGCTACCATATCATGCTAGGAAGACAGTATTGATTTTGTGAATTGATTCTAACACGTTTAGTATCATAATAGGTGATAGTTACATTATGCATTATCAAGATTATAAAAAAAGTTTTTTTTTTTTTAAAGATTTTATTTATTCGACAGAGATAGAGACAGCCAGCGAGAGAGGGAACACAAGCAGAGGGAGAGGGAGAGGAAGAAGCAGGCTCACAGTGGAGGAGCCTGACATGGGGCTCGATCCCATAACGCCGGGATCACGCCCTGAGCCGAAGGCAGACGCTTAACTGCTGTGCCACCCAGGCGCCCCTATAAAAAAAGTTTCTTAAGTTGGCAGTGATATCTGTTAATGTTAAATGAAAGTTACACGAAAGTTAAATGAAAGAAACATTAGTGCATCTGAATTCAGAGAGTCGCAAACACACTTGTTACCAAGATAGTCAAATTCCTGTGTCCAATTGGAATTCTAAAATATTTGGAAGACTTAGGCTCAAGAATGACAAATGAAAGTTTTAGTTGTGGTCTTTAAAATTACTTTGTATCATTTCTCATCGTACTCATAGCATTACCTTGTGTATAATAAATACATTGGGAACTTATTATGGAAATGGGTATTTTCAGCTTTTTACAGCTAGTTGATTTCCATTCTTTCTGGCCCACGCATGTTTCAACTGAAATATGCAATCTTTCTGAATTTTAATACAAAAAAGGTGGAATATTTAAAACAAAAAAGCCCCACAAATAATAAAATGTGACAGCTCTGTACTAATTTCCTAAGTACGTACCCGCATTTGCTCTATGCTACAGCCAGAATGGAGAACTCTGGAGACCTACCATTCTCTTTCTCCTGGAGGGGGGTAGGAGACTTGTATGGTGTTAAGAATCTCAGTGGATCATCACCACTCCATTTTCTAGGCCCCAATTAATATGCTCCAAGAGTAATGTTAACCTGGTTGTATCATTGAATTCCATTTGAAGAATGATGTGAACTATTATTCAATACAGAAAATGAGTTAAGTTTTTAAAAGGCCTAAAGCACCCAAATGAGATACAGTATTAGGAATTAGGGTTGATAACTCTAGTTCCTCAGGAGCTTTGCCTTATTTTATATATTCCATGATACTTAGTCTAGGTGTCTTCTGGCTATTCCAACAGACAGCTCTACTTAATGGCCCTGGAAAGACAATTATTACCTTTGACTGCATGAAAGCAGGGCTCTCTAGAATGTTCTTTATCACTTGTTAAAGTCCCAGGCACAGAACAACCTCCGTCTAATTCTGTGTCTGCCTTCAACTACTGCCAGCTCTGGGTTTGCCAAGGAGCACCATTCACAATAATGGCGACTTCTCCGAATACCACAGCTTATGTCTCTAAGTCAAAGTTCGTGCTTTCTCTATTTTGCTCCTGCGTCACTCTCTGGTCCTCTCTATCCTAGTACTTACAACTGAGGTGTTCTCTACTAATCTACTCTGATTTCCAAGGGGGAACAAGAGGGATGTTTTGCTTTAGTTTTGTTTTTAATCTCTGTATCACCAGTACTTCGTACAGAATATGTAAGTAACTGTTTAACAAATCTCCATTAAATAAATTAAAATTTTTAAAAAATACGACAACTTTTCTAATAAGGCTGGAAAATAAACTCCACACATGTAACTGTAAAACTGGGTGAATTTTCATTCCATTTTTGAAGAAATAACCTACGTCTACTTTTCATCAAATTAAATTTTCCCGTTCAATAATAAACTTTCTTAGTTTAAAATTAGAGTATTCTTGTCTTACTGAAATTAAAATTCATTACAATCAAGAAAGATATTTAGGTACCCTCTAAGAGCTCTGACAACAGGTCCCATGAGCTCTATAAAAAAAGGCATAATTGAATCAGTTTGAGATAAGTAGAAATTTTGTTCATGGACTAATACCATGAAATATAAGAACAGAAAGAAAAAAAAGGGACAGAGGAAAGCTGCAAGGAAGGACAGAAAGATCAGACAGAAGAAAGGAAGAAGGGAGGAAGGGAGGAAGGGAGGGAGGAAAAGAGACAGTGGGAGGGAGGAAGGAAAAGAAGAAGGAGTATAAAGTTTGAAGGCCAGAAAGAAAACTGAGCTAAATTCAGGAAATCACCTGGGTAATGTATGTGAAGAACAGATGCACCATATTCTCCTAGATGAGACTTTCAGGAATAAACGTGTTTTTTTTTTCTTCTCTCCTTCATTTTATCATCAGTGTCATGCCCATAACAATAAGCAGTTGGACAAATTGACAAATTTATCATTTTGACATGCAATTTTCTGGATCCCTTTTGCAAAGCCATGCTTAAGTTGTGAAGGTATTTCAGTATGAGAATAAATTGATTATGATGTTGTACAGACATTTATGTTGAATTATGTTTTCCCTCTTTTAAATCTGGGGTCCTAAATTTTCTATGGGGTTTGTATACATTTTACATGATAGTAATCATAACGATTAAAATAAGTGCAGGCCGTTAGAAGAAGATATACTTAGACTACAAAGTTAAAGTGAGAAACCGCTATCCATCTTTGTGAGTGTGCCAGCTATTTTCACAAAATATTAAAGCATATCAAGTACACGATGCTTTAGATTCATTATATTTTAACGTCTACCTGGAATCACCTCAAAGTTACAGAAACATAAAAAGAATACAAACAATTCTTTGTGTCCTTTACCTGGACTGGCAATTATTTATTGTGCCAGTGTAGAGATGGGACCTCCAGGGAAGAAATTACGATTAAATAACGTCATAAGGATGGGGCCTTGCTATAACAGGATTAGTGTCTTTATGAAAAGAGACAAAAAAGAGAAAGCTTCTGTTCTCTCTCCCCATGGGCTCTCTNGGCCTTGCTATAACAGGATTAGTGTCTTTATGAAAAGAGACAAAAAAGAGAAAGCTTCTGTTCTCTCTCCCCTTGTGCATGTGCAAANTGAAAAGAGACAAAAAAGAGAAAGCTTCTGTTCTCTCTCCCCATGGGCTCTCTGAAGCCCATGAGCACACAGTGAGACTGTGCTCACCTACAAGCCAAGCACGGAGGCTGCAGAGCAAATTTGCATTGCTGGCCCCTTGTGCTTGGATTTTCTAGCCTACAGAACTACAAGAAATCAATATCTGTTCTTTAAATTTCTGTTATTTTCTGTTAATTTCTCATTAAATTTCTGTAAATTTCTGTTATTTGAATTTCTGTTATTCAATTTCTGTTTATTAAACCACCCGTCTTGGAATCTTGTTATGGAAGCCCAAGCAGATGAACAGAGGAATTCATGTAACATCATCATTTCAACATTAAAACAAAATTTTGGGTGGAGGGCCTGTCCTCTCTTCATGGGGTACTGAAAACAAGTGACAATGTGAGCAGCTTATCTAGGTGATGACTACCGCCACTGGGGTCTTTCTTTCTTTCTTTCTTTCTTTCTTTCTTTCTTTCTTTCTTCTTTCTTTCTTTCAATTTCTTTCTTTCTTTCTTTTTGTCTTGCTAACTGACTCTCCAGCCTGCTGGTCAATGCATACTTTGAGGTGCTGCCTACCGACTCATGTGCTCTTTGAGCTGCATTGCTGCCTGCTGGAGAGTTTGTGATTTGAGCTGTGCTTATTTTCTGAGTCTCACAAAACCTCTGTTATAAATTTAACGGACCTAACTTGGAAGCTTCTATAATTGGTATTTAGGAATGGGAATATGATCCTGGGGCCATCCTTGGATATGCCTCTGGTTGTGTCTTGGCCTAGTCCTATATGTGAGTCTCAGATTGAACTGTGTGTCTTGGTTTCCAGCTGTGACTGATGTTAGGCTCAAGGGAATAATTCTTGCCCTGTGAATACTGGGTGTTATCTCAATCAGGCATTGACCCCCTATTCTATAGAGCACTCAAGAGAAAGACTGATAACCTTCGTTATATATTAGAAAATATATATATATATATATATATATATATATATATATATATATAACAAAGACTCATCAGGTCGTCACTAGTACTAAGGAAATATAGTCATCAAATGGCATGCTGGAGTTCACATCCTTTAAAGCAGATGTCTCCTTAAGACCCTATAAAATGTCTTTGATGCTTCTAATGCACAGACTTAAGGAAAAAATGCCCATGACACCCTCATGACACCGCAAAGGGATTAGGGATTAATTCAAATTTAAGTTCAGGGTCCTTAAACCCAATAAATAGCTGTTGCCATGGAGGAGACCCCTAACCATGACACAGTGATTTGAGTCTCTTTGGAGGAAGGGACTTGTAAATATTAGCAAGGTAGAGTGGAATCATCTCCTGAAGCATATCCAGTAACCACAAAAAACCAATCAATAGATACATAGATAGATAACTGTGTATATAGTGAAAGAAAAAATACTTCTGTAAAAAAAAGGCCAACAATCCGATCCAAATGGAAATCGAAATATATAATAAAATCATTTACACAACAGAAAGATAAATGGGCACTAATTCACTTTTGAAAAACATAGGTTCTGAATTTACTTTAACATTTGCTGAAATGTACTATTTGGCAAACCTTCATTGTTTTAATGAACACTGGATCTCACATTACATTTTAACCTGGAAATATTGTTACATTTAAATATTAAATCCGTTATACTCTTAGGGAAGTTACCATGCATAAAACAGAGAACAAATGGGAATGTCTCACACCAACCATCTGAAATATTGCTCTGCCTAAATTCTCTATATTCATGGAACCCATTGCCATAATAATAAGTCTTTGTGATTTAAAACGGACTCTGTAAAATGGGTTTCCATAACTTTGTTAAAATAGTTACTATGATCTGTGAGAGGCAGAATAATGGTACCCTAAAGATGTCATGTCTTAATCCTAGACCCTGTGAATATATTATGTTATGGGGTTATGGAATTAAGGTATCAGATAGAATTAAGGTTGCAAATCAGTTGACATTTAGATAGGGAGATTAGTCTGGATTATCTGTGTGGGTCAATATCATCACAAGTGTCCTTAAATGAGGTAGAATATTAGAAGGGGAAGTCAGATAATGTAATGTGAGAACTTGACCCACATTTGCTGGCTTTGAATGAAGATCAATCTAGGTCCTAAGATGGTCATGAGCTAAGGAATGTGGGAAACCTCTGGAACCTGGAAAAAGCAAGGATAACATTTCTTCCTTAGAGTCTCCAGAAAATATTATAATCCTTTCAGCACCTTGGCTTCAGTCTAGTGATGTCCATTTGGATTTCTGAATTATCAAATTATAAGATAAATTTGTATTGTGTTAATCCACTAAATTTGTGGTCATTTGTCACAGCAGCCAAAGAATACTAATACATGGCTCAAAATTAAATCAAAATACGGCTGTCAAGAACTCATATAAGACCTATTTAGGAAAGGGATGGTTACCCCTACTGCTTTTCCATTGAGGAGCCCCTTTTGCCCTTCTCTTAAACCTAGAAAGAATAAATGGAACCTCATAGTGGATCACTGTAACTTTAGAGCCATAGTCCTATCCACCAGTTTTTCCACATCCACCATTATTGGAATTAATGATTCCATCTGATCACTGACTGGTAATTACTTTGCTTTAAATAATAGATTTGGCTAATATGTTGTTTCTGTGCTTATTTCAGTGATTTTTTTTTTTCCTGAAGTTTGCCTTTACCAAACTCCATGAGGAAACTCAATTGTTTTTGCAGGCAATATCTTCACCTCATCCAACATTCTCCAGGAAAACAGGTATGGCACTACATTCATGGTATCCTCCTCCATGGGGATTCATTTGACACACTAATTCAAGACATATAAATATTCATAAATGATCTCACAAAAAGGGGATGGGGTATTGTTTCATCCAAAATATAAGATCCCATGACCTCAACTAAATTTCTGGGCTTCATTTGATCAGTCAGGGGCCATTCCATCTTTGAAAATGTCAAGAAATAGTTATTGACATTTTCAGCATCCACATTAAAATAAACCCAATTATTTTCTGGGAATTTTTGGATTCTGGAGGCAACGCATTCCTCATCTATAAATTTTACTTAATTTCATTTATTCTGTTACTCACAAACCAGCCCACTATGAAAAGAGCTCCCTACAACAAAAAACTCTAGAATCTCTCCAAATTATAATACAGTAGGCACTCAACTGCGATACTGTTAAATACTTCTGTTAGTGACCCCGGAAACTCTTTCCCTACAGAGTTGTAGTCAGCTCCTTTCAATCTTACTAGAGGCTCTGGACCACCTATGATGGCCCTAAGTTACCCATGGTTCTGATGCAATAAAACTACAAGAGTTAACACAACTGACTAACTCCAGGAAGAGAAGGAGTCAGTACTAGATACTCTGCACATTTATGCATTTTTACAGACTTGGGCAATTAGAAATGATTTGTCCATCTGGTCTGGACAATGGCAGCAACACACAATTCCTTATCCAAATTTGCCCCCTAAGAAGTAAAGAACTGTAGGGATTTCTTGCCTCATGGATACCCATATATACTAATATCCACATACATATATTAATACCCAAATACAAGACCTCATCGAGACACTTCTTACACCCTTTGAAGTTCAAATATTTTGGTATTGTCTAGCCTTCCTGTATGCCAAATGTGATGGGAATTTGAAAGAAAGAAATTCTCCTTAAATTCACACCTTATCCCTCTACCAACTTCACCAAGTTATCAGGTTCCAGGAATTTCCATGTTTAGAAATTCAAGGCATGATTGCAATGTGGTAGTTTCCTAGCAGCAATAATTTTAATGAAAAGCAGACAATCAGGTTTGAGTGATTGCTAACTGATCACCTTTCTGATAGTGTGCATTAAGAGCCAGCAGGCATTTTACCAGAAAAGGAGTCATTCTAATTTCCTGCTTTCATTTTGGAAACCATACTTTACAAGATAAGGCTCTTCTTTAGTGATTGAACATGATAAAATAGCCTTCTGCTATTAGGTCTAGATAAAAAAAAAAAAAAAAACACCTTTGCTATCTCTTAAAGAATTTTAAGCAATGAGTTCTATTAAGTATTATGGTATCATTATGGGATTGACTTTTCCTGTATGACCTTTAAATACAACTTAGATAAACAAGGCAGTCTGCAATTTGTGTGTTTATTAACTTATTTTTTCTCTTTTATGAATATGAGCATTTATGTGGAAAAGAGAAAATACAATCATCAATGTATATGCAGTAAAAATAAAAATATTAAAACTATAATGCTGATTTATTATTAAACCCATATTAAATAACTCTTAATTTCTTTAATCGAACCTGAATTAACTTCCAGAGTTTCATGTTTTTATGATTGCAATCAAGGTATGCCTATGATGTACTAGCCTATTTTTTTTTTAAATTTAACATTATATTATAAAATATTTCTCACTTACTAGTTTCCAAAATTGCCATATGAATGACTGGGTTATTAACATTTTCCTATAATTACATGACTCATAGAAATGANCCTATGATGTACTAGCCTATTTTTTTTTTAAATTTAACATTATATTATAAAATATTTCTCACTTACTAGTTTTCAAAATTGCCATATGAATGACTGGGTTATCAACATTTTCCTATAATTACATGACTCATAGAAATGACAGATGTAGGGCGCCTGGGTGGCACAGCGGTTAAGCGTCTGCCTTCGGCTCAGGGCGTGATCCCGGCGTTATGGGATCGAGCCCCACATCAGGCTCCTCTGCTGGGAGCCTGCTTCTTCCTCTCCCACTCCCCCCTGCTTGTGTTCCCTCTCTCTCTGGCTGTCTCTATCTCTGTCAAATAAATAAATGAAATCTTTAAAAAAAAAAAAAAAGAAATGACAGATGTGACGTATAACCCGCATCACAGGGGTTCATTACATCTGCAATTTTTTAGGGTAGGAGATGAGGTGTAGAAGTAAAAGATGGTATACAACGTGGTAAAAATAGCATCACAGTTTATTTTGATACACTGTTTCATAATGAGGGTACTTTTCTAACCACTTCTCTGCCAATGAGTGTAAGAATGTACCAAAATGTCCTATAATGGATGTTGGCTTCCAAAATTTTACTATTTTAAAGTTTTCTGTTTAAATAGATAAAAGCCACATACTTTAATGCATATTTTAAATTTGGGGTTTAACTTCTTAGAATAAATTCCTTGGTGTTAAAATGCTGGTTCAAAAAAAGGGAGTTTTATTTGCCTTTTTTCTTTATACTTGAGCTATAATGTTGTCTACAAGTACGATGCCAACTACAATTGCTTTGCTGTAATTTAATGCCTGGATCAACATTAGATAGCTATCCAGAGGGACGGTTATCAGCATTTATTTCATTTTTTTTTCTAACTCAATAGGCAAAATTGGCATCTTGGGGGAATTTGTATTTCTTTAATCACTATTGCTTTCAGGAGCAGAGCACATGATTTAGGCCTAAACCAAACAGTACATTGTATCCCTTGTATTCAGAGGTTGGTTAAGAGATGAGCACAAACTAGATCTATCAGCATATATGTCAGTTTGATTATCTGGAAATGCTAGAACACAGCCACTTGTTATTCGTCTTTTGTGAATTTGGGTAAAGGTAGTCCCTGGAATGGAACGGCTGTCAGTTATCTGAAGACTAACAGGGTAGGGCCAGTCTGAGACTGAAGTTAATACAAAGTGAGAAGCGGTAAAAAGAAATTGAACAAGATAATCTCTGTCCATATGGGCCTAAGTAAAACAAAACAAACTATCACTCAATGTGAAAATAACTCCTTTTCTGCGCCATTTTTGTTCATTTCGTTTATATATTTGCTCTTTATCTAAACCTACAAAAGATCTGAGGCAGAAACACTGTTACGCTTTTTGGTGTGAACTTAGCTAACTTGGGGTTTTATATTATAATTTTTAACATTTTAAACCTTAGAGGTGAGTGAGAATTAAAAGCAGAGTTGATGTATTTGTGGTACAAGCTTTTGAAAACAATAGTCTAAGGATCTGCCTTGGCTAAATATTTATTTTCTTTCCCTCAGCTTTAGAAATTCTGCAATATTCTAATACCTGATTTCCCCATTAAAGGGTGACATCCTGGAAGCAATTCCTACTTCTCTTTAGTTGAAGCTAATTAAACTTTGCCATTCAAGCATAAAGAGGCTCACATGCATTACTTACCTTAGCTCTGTTTTCTTATGTAAGATTTATCTTTGTTGGTGCTGAAGTGTAGAGAACAGTCAGAATTCTTTGATTTTTTTTCATTGTGCTAATTGGGATATTGTCATTCAAAATATTCAAATATTATAACATAGAATATGAAATCAACAGGGATCCTGAAAGTGATACGTTTAAAATGGCTTTTTCCCCCGTTTAATAGTCATTAGGGCTGTTACAAGAAGAAAATAAGACTGGTGTGGAAGCACAGAGGGGATGAGAAAAGATAATGAGATGACAAAAGTGCCTATTTTCTGTGAATTTGGTAGAATTATCCCTCTTTGATATTTTTTGTGTATGACTTTTTTCACATGGGGCCAACAGATATCATGAGATCTCCAAAATTTTCTAAGTTTCACCTTGAGGTTAGTCACCGCAATCCTAATTTGGCCTCTGACTTCCTGTGTGGGATTTACTCCACTTTCTTAGAGCATGGCAGGCCCATTCATTTAAAAACTGGAAATATTATATATTTGGTCTGCAGTCTTTGGGGTCCATCTAGACTAGTGGTTTTTAACTGTTCTCTCAATAACCTTTTTGAAAATCAGTTGAACAAGGTGCACTGCCAAGGGACTTGGGTGGAAGACACAGGACACCAAATACTGGCCATCCAAATGCTTTCACAGCTATCTGGGAGTTAAATATTCCATCTAATTAAATACACACTCCCCATCTGTCGTATAGAAATTCTATAACTGCCATTGAACATAAGTGTAGAGACTCTTGTAAAATATACATTCTCTTTGATTTTTACATTTAATTACAGGATTTCCATTAATTGTCTGCCACTCATCCATGGATCCCACAATTAAGGTCAGAACTTAAAAAAAAAAAAAAGTCAGATCTTTACATAGAAGAGAAATTGAGGACTATAGATGTGAAGTGACTAAGTGACTTGACTAAAATCCCTTAGAGGCACAGAGGCTAATCGAAGAGCTAGAATCCCTCAATTTCATTCCAATTTCTCTTCTGTCTTAGTTATAATGAAACCTCTAGACATATCTATAGATTACATGACTATAATCCAATTTCTCAATACCTATTAACATACTGTAAAAGTTGATATAATCTATTATAGGATATGAAAATAGTCAGTCTATATTTTCCAGCAAATTATTTAAGTCATATCACAAATAGAAAATTCCTGAGCATTTCTTCACTGTTCTTATGCTCTATTTAAATCGTCTTTAATAAAAGTATCAGTATTTTTAGTTCACTTAGATTTGGGGGTTAACACTTAAATCTTTGTAAATGCTAATAGACATAGTTCACAAAATATCATTGTGTGATGTTATTTTTTTCATGAGTAAATTTTACAACTGATTTATAAGCATTATTGCCAATTTTCCCTAACATTAATTATATAAGTGCCTTAAATACGTTTTCCTATACTTTAAAAAAATTAATAAACTATTATTTAGAGCAGTTTTAGGTTCACTGTAAAATTGAGTGGAAAATACAGTCTGCTGATATAACCCCTATCCCCAATCCCCGCACAAGTTCCCCCACTACCAACATCTCATACCACAGTCTGTCTCCTATACTTTTGAAATGGAAAAAAATATATTCAAAAGCTCAGGGAAAACATAGATTTTTATCTATAAATTTGTGAAAGGAAATTCCTACTTAGAACATTAGTTCATATATTCAGAGCAATGTTGACCAAGGAATCAGCACACAGGACTAACCAGCGTTACCAAATTTATAAAACATTTGAAAGAGATAGTCATGGGGAAAGCACACAATTAATTTTTAGAAGAAACAATACTAGTCTTTAGGGACACAATCCTGGTATTGTGTCTTGTATTAAGAACTTCCATAAATTTTCTATTTATACCACATTGCTAGGTACTTACATTGTGTCTTCGCTTTGTCTTTTTTTTTTTTAAACCAGAAGGGATATTTTAAATTGCAGTTATCATGCCATGTTCATCATAAAGTGGTGTCTTATGTTTAAATATAAAAAGAGCCTTGTGCCTTTCTGACCCGTCACCTTCAGTAGGAGCGAAAATCATTGGCATTGAATGTCACCAACGCTACCCTAACAAACTAGTTAGTTCTATAATGCTGCATATTCATTTCTTCTATCTTTTGCCTACCTGGAATGAACCCATGTTCTTTTAGCTTTGAGGCCATGGAATACGTCTTTCTTTAGCAATAACAATAGTCACAAACATTAATGCATCTTCTGAAGTGAATGGATTTCAAAATGGAAGAATTGAGGTACAGTGATTTCCTCCATCCTTCCATAGGACCTTTTTTCAGGAGTCTTCCTAAACATCTCACTCACATAGAAAATTTGATTCTGCTAAATTCAAGGGACCAGATGAAATGAGGTCCCGAGGGCACGTGATGTGATGAGCACTGGGGGTTATATTGAACTGGTAAGTCATTGAACATTGTATCAAAAACCAATGATGTACTATAACTTGGCTAATTAAATTTAAATTTAAAAAAAGAAAAAAATAAATTTGATTCTTGTTTAGAAGAAAGGGTTGTTTCCTAGAGTAATCCCAAATGCTCACTGTTTAATTGAATTGCAAAGTGTTTCAAATGAGCAACTACTTAATATTTAGAATTGGTAAAAACAGAGAATCAGGGATTGGGAATAGAAACTCTCTTGAGGTTTTAGGGTCTTACAAGTGTATACTTTATCTGCTGTATCAAGTTTGGAATCTATTAAAAGTTCCTAAATTGAACAAATAAGCATCAACATATTATCTTTATCTTTATTCTGATAGATTGGTACTGGTGAATATAAGAAAATAAAGATGAACTGAGTTTTTTAACTTGAAATCTATCCCCTTACTAGTCAAAGTACAGAGGCAGAATCTTTTATTCTAACATAACTCCATGTCCAAGAGAGGATTAGAGACTGTGTGCTCAGAAAGAAAGACAATCCCATTAGAAAAATTGTGGAAGCTCAAAATGACCAGTTTCTTCCTTCAAAAATGCTATCCTAAAATGACCCACCGCATGTATCTGACGGTGGTTATTATACCACATCAATCTCAGTGGCAAAGGACAGCTTGCAATGAGCTTAAGAAAAAAGAATGCTTGGAACTTACACTGCTTTTATAGTAGTAAGGAAGAAAGGATTTGAGAAAGAGGAAATATCACGATTTCTTATTCCATGGGAAAAACTCTCAAGTGTTTCCTGTGGCACAGAATTCTCCCTAGAAATATAGACCCATAAATCTGTCTGGCTGACATCTTCAATTGTTTTGCTAATAGTCATATCAAACATATTGTCAAACTCAAACTGCTTATTTTTTGATTAAAGTATTATTTACACACAATAAATACAAAGATTTTAAAGGTACAGTTTGATGAGTTTTGACAAATGCATATACCCATGTAACCAACCTAATGGTCAAGATTTAGAATAGTTCCATCTCATGACCCTTTCTAGAAGCCCCTAACCCAAGTAGTATTCTGAATCCTATCATCTGTTTTGAAAAATTTTACCTGTTCTAGAACTTCATGTCAAGAAATCATATTATATTGGGCTCCCTGCTCAGTGGGGAGCCTGCTTTTCCCTCTCCCTCTGCCTCTTCCCCTGACTCGTGCTCTCTCTCACTCTCTCTCAAATAAATAAATAAAATCTTTAAAAAAAATCATATTATATGTGATCTTTTATTTCTGTCTTCTTTTGCACAACAAAAGGGTCTGAGGTTCACCTATGTTAATGGATGTAACAGTAATTAGTGCTTGTGTACTGCTGACTGGCATTCCATGGCATAAATAACATTTTTCCACCTGGAGATAAATACTTGGATTGTTTCCAGTGTTTGTCTATTATGAATAAAGCTGCTATGAACACTGTTGCAAAAAAATATTTTTATGGATATATATTTTCATTTATATTGGGTAAATAGCAATAAATAGAATAACTTGGTCATAGAAAAGATACACTTAAATTTAGAAGAATTTCCAAAATCCTTTTGAAAGTGATTCTATCGTTTTAAATTCCAACTAGCAATGTATATGAGAGTTTCTGTTGCTCCACATCATTACCAACACTTAATATAAGACTTATTTAATTATAATCAGTCTAATGGATGTGTTGGTATTGTATGTGGCTTAAGTTACATTTCTCTAATGTCAAAAGATTTTGAGCATCATTTCATGTGCCATTTATATATCTTTATTTTTGTGTGAGTTCTGCACAAATCTTTTGGCCATTTTATCTATAGGATAATTTTGTGCTTCTAATGTTGTGTGGCAAGAATTAATTATTGAATACACAGGAAAATTTAGAGGAAAGTCACATCTTAAAATTATTCAGTTTTGATTCTATGTACATAGTTCATCTTTCCATTTATCTATCGTTTTCTTTAATCTCTCTACGCAATAATCTATAGTTTTAGTGTAGATGTCTTTCTATCTTTTGGGTTGAATCTATTCTTAAATATAACATGTTTTTAATTTTCTTATAAATGGTATTTTTAACATGTTATTTTAATATAATTATAGGGTTACAGGAAGGTGCAAAGACAGTACAGAGAGGTCTCAAATATTCATTACCTAGTTATCCCCAGTGCTTACAACTTATGTAAATACAGTCCAATATAAAAGTCAGAAAATTGATACTGGTAAATGTGTGCGTATAGATCTGTGCTATTTTACCACATGTGTAGATTTGTGTGGCCGCCATCAAAATCAAAATACACAACTACACCATTACCACAATAATCTTCCCATGTTACCCCTTCGTACACACATCTACCCCATTCTCTCCCCTACTACCACAGGCTGCTGCTAGCCTCACACTTATGAGTCCTCTTTCCGATTTCTTTCATTTTTATCTCAGGCAGACCCCTGAAGGGTGAATAGATATGGGAGGAAAAATACTGGTCTCTCCTTCCCCTGCCCCCAGGTTTACAGGTTATCCCAAGTGATCTCATGATCATTTCTAAATATCTGAAATTTTATTTGTGTATTTAATTATTTTATTCCATTTCTTATTAAGTTATTTTACATAGGCTCTGCAATCAGCTGGTAGGGTTTAAATCCAAGCTATTTGCTGGCCATGAAATCTGTAGCAAATGGCTCAAAATGCTCAACACATCATTTCCCTCCCATAATGGATATTGGCATTTGAAAAATTCAAATTTGAAAGATTCAAAATGAGAACCCGAAAACATGGGTTAGGATCCATACCTCAGGCTGTACCTCCTTTTTTTTTCTTTTTTAATATTTTACTTATTTATTTGTCAGAGAGAGAGAAAGAGAAAGAAGCACAAGCAGGGGGAACAGCAGGCAGAGGCAGAAGGAGAAGCAGGCTCCCCACTGAGCAAGGAGCCCAACACAGGACTTGATCCCAGGACCCTGGGATCATGACCTGAGCTGAAGGCAGATGCTTAACTAACTGACCCACCCAGGTGTCCCATCACACTGTACCTCTTAAGTCTTCAATTCTCCAGACTTTCCTCAACTGGAACAAGGCGTCTGTCCTCATACATCCCTTTCTCCAAGTCTAAGCCTCACAACTAAGTCGTCTCCGTGCTGGGTAAAATGTTTCCACTCTAAATCCCAGAAGCTACAGGATCAGAGCCAAACTGTCACTGAGGAGGGTCAATCTAAGTGGAATAGAAACTACCCTGCACGTTCCACTATGTGGAAGATAACCTCCCAAGTTAATATTAATGAACACCTTAGTATTTGCAGTGGCTCTATTTTTGTTCTACTCATGAATAGCAATGACAATGTCTTGATCAATTGTGTTTCTTCAATGACATCTTCAATCTGCATAATAATTATTTGCTTCCCTAAATTTCTTCTCAGGAACCAGAAGTCTAACTTTGGAAATAAAATCTTCTCAAAGAGTGGGACTGCCAAAAGGGCTGAATCCCTAACACAGAGACACAAGATCATGTGTAAATTAGCCAGGGCCCAGGAGAAAAGCTATGTTCATGTAGATGCTTCATTGGTTTTGGTTAATGATGATGATACACTTCACGAGTACAATCACCGGTTAAGGAGAAAAGCAACTTGCCACGACTTAGTACGCAGAATGGTCAAGAAAGCCCAACACAGGACTTGATCCCAGGACCCTGGGATCATGACCTGAGCTGAAGGCAGATGCTTAACTAACTGACCCACCCAGGTGTCCCATCACACTGTACCTCTTAAGTCTTCAATTCTCCAGACTTTCCTCAACTGGAACAAGGCGTCTGTCCTCATACATCCCTTTCTCCAAGTCTAAGCCTCACAACTAAGTCGTCTCCGTGCTGGGTAAAATGTTTCCACTCTAAATCCCAGAAGCTACAGGATCAGAGCCAAACTGTCACTGAGGAGGGTCAATCTAAGTGGAATAGAAACTACCCTGCACATTCCACTATGTGGAAGATAACCTCCCAAGTTAATATTAATGAACACCTTAGTATTTGCAGTGGCTCTATTTTTGTTCTACTCATGAATAGCAATGACAATGTCTTGATCAATTGTGTTTCTTCAATGACATCTTCAATCTGCATAATAATTATTTGCTTCCCTAAATTTCTTCTCAGGAACCAGAAGTCTAACTTTGGAAATAAAATCTTCTCAAAGAGTGGGACTACCAAAAGGGCTGAATCCCTAACACAGAGACACAAGATCATGTGTAAATTAGCCAGGGCCCAGGAGAAAAGCCATGTTCATGTAGATGCTTCATTGGTTTTGGTTAATGATGATGATACAATCACCGGTTAAGGAGAAAAGCAACTTGCCACGACTTAGTACGCAGAATGGTCAAGAAAAAGAGGAATTCTAAGAAACATACCTTAATAGTTCAAACCACCTGTTTATATTCCAGGAGAAATGTGAATCAACTTTTCCATTTTACTCACTTGCAACTAGCCTGGAAAATCCTAGGAGCCAACGCTTATAGTATTTCCTCACAATGCTGTGAAACACCTACCTAAAAATGCACAGCCAGGTGAATCACAAGTGTGTGGTGATTTTTTTTTTCATAACCTGAATTATACAAGGTAGAGATGTCCATGTTCTACTATGTAATTGCACAAAGCTAGCATTCGCTCTGCCAAATGGCATGTTATCTCAAAAAGTATGTTAACCACATATTAGGTTTGAAAGTGACTAGAATATCTGCTGTTGGTTCCATCAAAAATGGCAAACAATATAAACTGGCATTCATTTTTAGAAACAAGGAGGTTGTCGATAATGTAGACCAAAGATACCACTCAAAATATTTTCAATTAGTTAATGAAGCTCTTAAGGCCTGAATTAGATATTGTGGATATCTTCAAGATGAAGGCCCTCATTCTCCCAGCTTCTGCAAGTATATTTGCTCCAACTTGAGACCCTCAGGTATTTTTCTTTTTTTTTAATGATTTTTTACTATATTATGTTAGTCACCACNATACCACTCAAAATATTTTCAATTAGTTAATGAAGCTCTTAAGGCCTGAATTAGATATTGTGGATATCTTCAAGATGAAGGCCCTCATTCTCCCAGATTCTGCAAGTATATTTGCTCCAACTTGAGACCCTCAGGTATTTTTCTTTTATTTTTAATGATTTTTTACTATATTATGTTAGTCACCACACAGTACATCCCCGGATTCTGATGTAAAGTTCGATGATTCATTAGTTGCGTATAACACCCAGTGCACCATG